>NW_017732660.1:205329-210663 GCF_001890085.2 Hipposideros armiger
CATTCTCTGGAGCATTTGAGATCTTGCTTTTTGGCATTGTCATCAGTTTGGCGGAAATAAACTTTTATAAAAATTCTCTACACAGTTGGACATTTCTTATGTCAACAGACTCAAATTAATAAATGTGAACACCTATCATAAATAGTGATGTTCTGTATAAACATTAAAAATAATTATTATCATGAGGCACTTTTTAGTAAATTGAATTCTAAAGTTGACCCCAAATATTACCATTCCCTCATTATTCAAATGCTAATCTGGGGACTACTGTGAAGGGAAATTGCAGATAAAATAAGCTTACTAGTCAGCTAACTTTAAGATGGGGACATTATCTTAATTATCCAGATAGACCCAATGTAATCACATAGGATCTTAAGAGAAGAGGAATTAGAGAGATGCTGTGGAGGACGGCTAGGGAGATAAAGCAGAAGAGGAGGCCAAGAGATTCAAAGTATGAGAAACACTTGGTCTACTATTGCTGACTTTGAAGATGGAAGGAGGGGGCTACAAACCAAGGAACATAGGTAGTCCCTAGTAGTGTAGAATCCCTGGCCAACCAGCAGCAAAAAAATGGGAACCTCAGTCCTACATGGAACTGATTCTACCAACCCCCTGAATGAGTTTACAACCAGACTCATCCCCAGAGCCTCCACAAAAGAGTGAAGCCCTGCCAACATCTAGCTTTTAGCACTCGGGGACTCTAAAAAGAGAAGCAGCCAAGCCCCATTTTGCCTGAACTTCTGACCTATGGAAACTGAGATAATAAATTTGTGTTGTTTTAAACTGCTTTTTTGTGGTAACTTCTTACAATAGCAATAGAAAACTAGTATACATGTACTGATTATTATTTCTTCATCTAGCTAACTCTTTATCTACACAATGTTCTGGGATTATTTTTACCCATATTTCCCCTAATCAATTGTAACTTCAGAGTCCCAAAATTGGCCCCAAGCACTTAAAATGTTACTTGCCAATTTGTACAGACATAGATCTAGACATAAACAAGTGAATTGTGAGACTGATTCTTCACACTGGCAAACAGATAGACATTGAATACTAGAACTGCAATGTGTTATTTTATTTAAAAAATTAACAAGACAATTATATTTTCAAAAAATTAAAAATTAAGTTAAATTAAAAATCCCTTCTTTACTTAAACAATTTTTATTCATATCCCAAATATTACTCAACATCAATGAACAGCTTTTATGAATATCATTCTGATTCATTTAAGCCTCTGGAACTACATATAAAAAGACAATCAGAAGCATTTCCTAATACTACTGGTAATACCAGAAAGTAGTACACTGTTAAGCAAAAAATCTATTGCATTCATGTTACCTACGAGGAAAGATTCCACAAGACAGTTATTTTGCCTTTTCTCTTTATCTAAAGATTCTGCTACTCTAAACCTCCTTGCATTCAACAGAAGGGTCTATCTCTGACCTGAATTGAGTCAAACCCACAGAACATCAAGTATTCATATACTGTGGTCTTTTATTTTGAGAACATATGGCAAAAAATATGAGGAGGGATTTCCCTGGGGCCTAAATGGCAGTAATCACAAGAGCTGATGTTTGGGATAATGGGTCACAAAGTGCCAATGCTAAGCACTGCATTCTAAGTGAGAGAGTGAGCGATCCATGTGCTTTTTCTAAATTAAATTTATTGGGGTGACATCAGTTAACAACATTATATAAGTTTCAAGTATACTCGTGTAATTCTATAATTCATCAGCTGTATATTGCATTGGCGTCCTTGCCACCCAAAGCCTCGTCTTCCTCCATCACTATGTATTATACTTGAGCCCTTTTACCCTATCCTCCCCCCACCATCCTCCCCGCTCTGGTAACCACTCTTCTGTTATCTGTGTCTATGAGTTTGCTTGTTTGGTTGTTGCTTTCTCTTTTATATCCCACATATGACTAAAATAATATGGTCCTTGTTCTTTTCCATCTGACTTATTTGCTTAGCATGATACTCCAAAGATCCACCCATGTTGTCACAAATGGCAGCATTTCATCCTTTCTTATGGCTGAGTAGTATTCCATTATATATATATATATATAAAATCACATCTTCTTTATTCAATTATCCATCAAAGGACACTTAGGTTGTTTCCATGTCTTGGCTATCACGTATAATGTCACAATGAACATAAGGGTACATACATCTTTATAAATAAATGTTTTCAAAATTTGGGGTACATACCCACAAAAGGGACTGCTGGGTCACATGGTAGCTCTATTCTTAATTTTTTGAGGAACCTCCATACTGTTTTCCATAGTGGCTGCACCAATTGACATTCCCACCAGCAGGGCATGAGGGTTCCTTTTTCCCCACATCCCCTCCAACAGTTGTTATTTCTTGCCTTGTTGATAATAGCCATTCTAACAGGTGTGAGGTGGTTTCTCATTGTTGTTTTCATTTGCATTTCCCTTATACATAGTGAAGTTGAGCATGTTTTCATATCAGTTGGCCATTTATGTGTCTTCGTGGGAAAAGTGTCTGTTCAAGTCCACTGCCCATTTTTTAAATTGGGTTGTTTTTATTGTTGTTGAGCTGTATAAGTTCTTTATATACTTTGGATATTAGCCTCTTATGGAAGGTATTGCTTGCAAATATCTTCTCCTATTTGGTTGTTTGCCATTTGGTTTTGTTGATGGTTTCATTTTCTATGCAGAACCCTTTTAGCTTGATGTAGTCCCATTCATTTATTTTTGCTTCTATGTCCCTTGCTTTTGGGGTCAAGTTCATAAAATCCTCACTGAGTTTATAAATTTATAAGTTTAGTTTTATAAGTTTAGTACCTATGATTTCTACTATATATTTTACTGTTTCTGGTTTTATATTTAAGTCCTTAATCAATTTTGAGTTAAGTTTTGTATATGATGTCAGATAGTAGTCCACTTACATTCTTTTCCATGTGCCTTTTCAATTTTTCCCAATACCATTTATTGAAGAAGCTTTCTTTTTTTCCATTGTATGTGTTTGGCTCATTTGTCAAAAAATCAGTTGCCCATATATGAGGTTTGATAAAAAAAATACAGTGAATGCTGCTGCCAAGTGCCATCCAATGAAAAGGCAGGGATCTTCAATACAGGAAGCAGCACATCGAACCTTAGTAACAGTGTGTGACAAGGTTCAACTTGTTCAATGCAGTCAAATGGGTGTGAGCTATGATTGAGAGAAGGTGTGTTTTAAAGTGTGCCATAAATCATCCTCCATCATGACAATACTTTGTGTCACACATTGCTTCTGTTATACAGCAATTTCTGTCAAATAAAAACATTATGGTGTGACCTCATCCACCTTATTCACTGGATCTGGCACCATGTGACTTCTGGCTCTTTCCCAAAGTCAAAATGACCATGAAAGGTAAACATTTTGAATTGATTAAGGACATCGAGGCAGGCATGACAGCACAACTGAAGACACTCACAAAAAAGGACTTTCAGAACTGCTTCAGAAAGTGGCAAGAACGATGGGATAAGTGTGTTCAAAGCGAGGGGGGAGAGAGTATTTTGAGGGGGATTAATAACAGTGTGTCTTTTACCGTAATATATATATTTTTAATTTAAACATTCACCATATTTTTTTTTAAGATTTTTATTGGGGAATTGGGGGAAGGGGAACAGACAAGTTGCTGTCATTTTGTTCTTCAGTCTAGTTGTGGAGGACGTTGCTTCANTAGTGATCCAGCCAGTAAATTGCAGTGCAGGAATGCAACCTGATGGCTATGTGAGCCAGAGCCCAGGCTTCCTCTGCTGCACCATGTTGCTTCTCACACAGCACTCACATTAACCAGATGCTTTCACGTTTGACCACAAAGGAATAATTAAAAGGTTGGAATTTCAAGCAAGAGACAAGGTAGTGAGGAATAAATTTTTGGTACAAGGACTTTCCCTGGTACTTTTCCCATAATAATAGCAAGCTTTCCAACCCTCCATAGTGCGTTTACTCTATTACAGAGACCATCCTAAATATTCAATATTTTTCAATCCTTTAATACTCATAAGAGAGAGTCTGGTACTATAATTCCTATTTTATGGATGTGGAAACTGAGGTGCAGAGAAGCATATTGTCAAAGGCATAAGGCTATCAGAATTGACAGACGTATGACTGAAAATCAGGTCTCTGGCTCTTTTACAATCCTCAAACAAGTCTAAGTACATACCTAATCACTTCTCTGGAATAAGTATAGAGTTTCATGTTATTGTCATCTATTCTAATGATGAATGAGAAGCAGGAATTAAATGTACAGATAATCTTCAATTGGGAGGAATGATAAATGCACATTAAAGAAGTTTAAAATACTAGGTTTGTCCTAAATGATAAAATACCAACAAACTCACTAGTTACAGTAACAACTGAAGCACTTAGAGTTTAAAAAGTGTTTCAAGTCAGAGGGTTACAAAATGAGATTCACACTTCAAAACAATATTGATCTTGACGCTACAAGGAGAACTACTTAGAAAGGGGCAGGAAATGCATACAGCTCGTCCAGATGAAAGGCCATTGCTGTAATCCTGGTAAAAGTTGATAACATCCTGAACTAGGGCATTGAGTTTGGATTTGGTATTGCAGGCTTTATAGTAACAGCTCATCCTACCCTATTCTAGGAAATGTCTGATAGAAGATGCTGTATGACAAACAAATGTTATCTCTTTCCAATATTTTCTTGAAAAGCAAACAAACAACAACAACAGAAAACCTGATGAAATAGATCATTCAAGGCTTTATAGCATCTGGGTGTAAACAGAGTCATGAACTCTGTTTAGGGATAAGCTTCCCAAACCATCAATCCATGGCAGCACCAAAGCACTTAGAAGAAAAACTTGCTGGGGAGACCATAAAGTGACAATGGGAGGCAAGCAGGAATTATCTGTGGCACCAATATTATACACAGAAAGATAAATCTATGGACCACGAAAAGGACTGCAGACACTATAATACAATAAGTTCTCAATGTCATCGATGGATTCTAAGACTTGAAGTGAAATAACATATAATGAAACCAGTTTTACCATAGGCTATTTGATATAAAGAAGAGTTAAGTTTTTACAGCATCTTATCAATGTTATAATGACGCTGAATATAACGTTATTCGAGGACCTGTTGTACAAAAAATGGCAGCCCCTGCGAATAGTATGTGTGAAAGAAAAGCTAATACAACCATACCCCTTAGGAGAAATTCAGAATCAATGAGAATGACTGTGATAAGTGAAAACAAATAGTTAATGAAGAAAATACCGTGTCCTTTTAGTTCTTTTTTTTTCAATTAATAGCTAAGAAGCAGTAGCCATTAGTCACATTTATCTTATATCAAACATT
>NW_017732660.1:214833-221299 GCF_001890085.2 Hipposideros armiger
TATTTTTTAAAGATTTTTATTGGGGAATTGGGGGATGGGTTTTTATTGGGGAATTGGGGGAAGGGGAACAGACAAGTTGCTGTCATTTTGTTCTTCAGTCTAGTTGTGGAGGACGTTGCTTCATTGGCCCAAGTAGGCACCATCACTGCACTCTTCCCGGGCGAGGCAGATCAGTCGCCGGCTTCTGGATGGCTGCTCACAGTGACTGCTGGCTGCTCACGCTGGCTGCTGGCTACATACGGTAGCCCATGGCGACCCACTGCCACAGGGGCTGCAGGCTACGCCATTGCCGGCAACTCATGGCAACCCAGCTCCAGGTTGAGCTGTTGTTCAGTATCTTAGCTGTAGAGGGCAGTGTTCACTGGCCCTCATATATGGGATCCGAACCGGGGCCCTCTGGCATCCCAAGCCAGTTCTTAACCATCGTGCCACTCGGCCGGCCCCACCATATTTTTTTTTATCGCACCTTATATATGTGGGTTTATTTCTGGCTCTCAATTCTGTTCCACTGGTCTATGTGTCTGTTTTCCTGCCAATACCATGCTGTTTTGATTATTGTCACTTTGTAGTATCATTTGAACTCAGGGAGTGTGATACTTCCACCTGTGATTTTTTTTCCCCCCTCAGAATTGTGGTCTTTTCAGGATCTTTTGTGTTTCCATACAAATTTAGAGGTTTTTTTTTGTTCTGTTTCATTGAAAAATACCATTGGAATTTTTGTGGGGATAGCATTAAATCTGGAAATCTGTATATTGCCTTAGATGTATTATGGCCATTTTAAATATGTTATTTCCTCCAATCCATGAACATGAACTATTTTTTTCATTTCTTTGTGTCTTCAATTTCTTTCAACACCTTGTAGTTTTCAGTGTATAAATCTCTCATATCCTTTAAGTTTATTCCTAGGTATTTTATTCTTTTTGTTGCAATTGAAAATGAAATTGTTTTCTTCGTTTATCTTTCTGATATTGCATTGTTTATAGGAATGCAATGGCTTTTTATACATTGAATTTGTATCCTGCAACTTTACTATATTTGTTTATGTTTCTAATAGTTTTTTGGTGAAGTCTTTAGGGTCATATGTATATATGCACACACACACGTATGTATAATTATACCATCTGCAAAAAAGTGACTTTCCTTCTTTGTCCCCACTTTAGATACCCTTTATTTCTTCCTGATTGCTCTGGCTAGGACTTCCAGTACTATGTTGATTAACAGGGTGAAAGTGAGCATCCTTGTTTTCTTTCTAATCTTAGAGGAAAACCCTTCAGTTTTTCACCATTGAGTATATTAGCTGAGGTTTTGTCATATACAGCCTATATTTTGAGGTATTTTTCTTCTATACCCATCTTATTCAGTTTTTTAATTATAAGTGGCTAGTGTATCTTTTCACGTGCTTTTTCTGCATCTATTGAAGTGATCAATGATTTTTATCTTTTATTTTGTAATGTAATGCATCACATTGATCAATTTGCAAATGTTGAGCCATCCTGTGCTCCTCGAATGAACCCCTCTTGATTGCGATGTATTATATTTTTAATGTATTGTTGTACTCAATTTGCTAGTATTTTGTTTAATATTTTTGCATGTACATTTATCAGAGAGATTGTTTGTAATTTTTTTGTGTGTGTTGTCCTTGGCACATTTTGGTATCAGGGTAATGTTGGCCTCATAAAAGGAGTTAGGAAGTTTTGCTTCTTTTTCAAATATTTTGGAAGAGTTTGAGGAGGACAGGTATTAAATCATCTTTGAATGTTTGGTAGAAGCCACTAGAGAATCCATCTGATCCTGGACTTTTACTTTTGAGAGGTTTTTGATGACTGTTTTAATTTCCTTATTACTGATCAATTCATATTTTCTCATTTTTCATGAGTCAGTCTAAGGTTATATTATAAATGACCTTTGAAAAACATAGACAAAATATGTCATGACTTTTCTGACAACCCAAAGTAGAGTCAGATAGTTTTTGTAGAGTTCTTTCATTTATTTTTACTGATGATTATCTCTCTTCTCCCTCCTAAGTCATTTCTAAATTTCTATCTTCAATATCACTAATTCTTTCATCTGTCTGGTCTACTGTACTTCCTAACCTTGCCTGTTCATTCTTCATCTCATTTATTCCACTGGGTTCTTCCACTCCAGAATCTGTTTGGTTCTTTTTTTATGGTTTCAGTCTCTTTGGTGAAGTCCTCCTTTTGTCCATTGACTTTATTCCTGAGCTCATTGAATTGCTTTTCTGAGCACTCTTGTATCTTGTTGAGATTTTTCAGAGCTGCAATCTTGAATTCTCTGTCATTTAAATCAGTCTTCCATGTTTTTAAGTTTATTTTCTACATATATTTTTATTTTCTTTCTGAACTCGCTTGTTATCTCGGTTATTCATTGTGCTTGATGGATTATTTCTCTGCCTGGGCATATGTGGGAATAAAATCTTTTTTTTTTTTTTTAATATTTGATCTTCAATGTTTATCGGGTTGATAAGGAGAGCTTTTTCTTTTGTTTTCCAGTAGGTGGTGCTGAAGCACAAGTTTTTGTTTTATCTTACTTATACTACTGGGGTTCCCGCGATCTCTGTGAGGCAGTGTCACCTCAGCCATGGAAAAATCCCCATATTTTCTGAGGAGGTGTCCCCTTTACAACTCTGTCACCTCAGACTTAGGCACCACCCCCATGGTGGAAATGGTAGGCTATGGGTCTCCTCGCCCGTGTGTTTCCATTGTCACCTTCTTGTAGCGAGAAGCTGCTCGTAGAGCTGTCTGTCTGAGTTGACCCAGCTCCTTCCACCAGGCTCCACCAAGATACAGGCTTGGGTGGGGGAACGTGGGTTCGTGTGTCTGCAGCGCAATTCTTTATACAGGGTTTAGCTGCAATGAGTACAGACCACTTGGGCTGGAAAGTATTTTTCTGCATTTTTGCCATCTGCTAAGTGAGGATTATACTGCCAGGTGGGCCATGGGAGGATAGAGTGGGGGGATTCCCACATCTTTGGATTCTTCTGTCTGGTTATGGCAGGTTGTGTAATGCTGCCACCTTTTGCACCACTTCTCTGCCCCTTATCCTGGGCTCAGCCTCAATGTATGCTAGCCACCCAGGCCAGATTGCTGTCTCTGCCCCTCAGTTTTCCCAGTGTGGGTTGTGCTTTGATCCTTTACTGCTATCATGTCCACGGGCCACAGCAAGCACCTGAGTGCATTTTTGGCTCCCATCTCTAACCTTTCCCCCATCTGTCTCTCCTGTTCACTCTGATACACCCACCTTCATATGTCTCAATATGCAGATGTCTCAGACATGTTTGTGTGTCGAGCAGGGAATCCTGTGTTGAATTATAGCTGTTCAACTTGTTGTTACTTCAAGGGGAGGGATCTGGAGATCCTCTCACACTGCCATGCTGCTAATATGTGCTCTTTTAAGTAAGTTTTACTTTGTGTGTTTGATTTCTGTGGGGCTCAATAAAGCACAAGACCCTGTACAGAAAGCCTCTTGCCCCAGGTTAAGGGTGATACCCTTCCTAAAGACATTAGTCTGAAAGCAAAGATGCTATTTCCTTTGACTATATTCCTGAAGAGCATACCATTGTTAAGGTTAGATAGCTCTCTGTTCAATGATACACAAAGAAATTTAAATTTGTGTTCCTTAAGCACATAGGCGTGCATGCGCACATGCACACACACACACAAACACACACACACACACAACTTCTTATACATATTCTGAAACCTGTAAAAAGCACTTCCTTAAGATTGAAGTTTATTCATTTGTTTTCTCATAATTTAATCAAAATTTGCATTATTTTTTGAGGTCAAAATGTGGGTGCTCTGTTGATCAATGAAGGCCAATTGCAATATTATTTCTAATGCCACCATTATGTAATTAGAATCATCCTAATTACAAATAGAGGCTGAAAGTACTGAATGACAATAAAAAAACAATTAAGGTCACAACAGAAACATAAAACTTGTATACAAGATCCATTAGAAAAATGTGCCTTCAGATTAATGATAAATGCTTCACTCATCACTTTTATTGCCAGATTGAAATGATTACCAGATGGTTTTAGCATTTAATTTGTATTCGGCACACAAGTATTGAGCAGTTAACATGCATTCAGTGCTTTGCTTTCTCCAATACTTTCTCAATAAAACAAATGTGGGTTTAAATAATCTATGCTTTGTTTTCCTTCCCAAAGTTTATACCCCCCAGAGACCTACACTTTAGGTTAGTCTTTCTCTTTATCATACTGTCCTTCTTCATCTTCTTCTCCTCCTTCTATTTTGAAATAAATGTTTTAGATGGAAGTTTCCATTCAAAATCCCTTTGGCCTGTCCTTCAGCACAGAGGAGTGAGGTATAAATAGTTATAAAATAGCATTTTATACATATCAGAGGCAACTGATATACATATATAAGAAACATTCTTTTGGTATCGATATCCAAATTCACACTCAAGTTCAAACAAGAAGAAACATGGCACTATGGAAAAAGCATTATAGCCTTTGGATTGAACCCCAGTTCTTCCACTGGCTAGTTATGTGACATTGAAGAGTTTATTTAAATTTTTTGAAATGTAGGGCTTTATTGGTAGGATGAGGATAATTAACACATGTATTTTAAAGATTTAAAAAAACACCAAGGATGTAAATCACATAGCACAATGCCTTACCCATGGTGGATACTTGAAACTGTTGGTTCCTTTCCCTAGTAGTTATTAAACTCCTATCACATATCAGGCAAGTATATATCTGCTATATACCTCTATGTGTGTGTTTCACTGAATCCATGTTTCCTACATCCTATGTGCAGAGAGATCCAAAGGGAGCCTGATACAGGTATTCAATATGGTAGTGGGTGGGGAGGGGATGGTTAGCTAAGAGTTCTGCTTGCTGCATATTGGTATGTATTTGAATTCAGCCTATAGGCTGAAATTCATCATCTAATATAGAAAACAAAAACCTCCCCCTACCTCTCAGAGAGAATCTCAGAGAGATAACAACTTTGTTCTGAAATGGGAAATGGCTAAAGTAGTTAGAGTCAGTTCCAGGATACCAGCTGAGTGTAAGTGAGAAGAGACACTTTAGAGTAAGAGGATGTATTTTGTCACTAACATTATCTTCCCACTGGTCCTAGAGAGAATTAGTTTTTAGTCCCGACTGTCTTATTCCGTTTGGGCAGCTATTAGAAAAATACCATAGACTGGGTAGCTTATAAATGACAGAAATTTATTTCTCACAATTCTGGAAGCTGAAAACTCCAAAATCAAGACACAGGCAGATTCAGTATGTGGTAAGGACCCACTTCTTCATTCATAGACAGCTGTCTTCTCACTGCAACCTTACATGGTGGAAAGAACTAGGGAAATGTCTGAGGCCTCTGTTTTAAGGGCACTAATCTCATTCATGAAGGCTCTACCCTCATGAACTCATCACCTCCCAAAGGCCCCAACTCCTGATACCAACACATTGGGCATCAGGATTTAACACATAAATTTGGGGGATATAAGCATTCAGACTACAGTACTGATTTATGGAATCCTTTAAAATATACAAAAGCAATACATACTTAATCAAATAAAAGTTGAAACAGCAGAGACATTTTAAGAAACAGAGAGCGAAGCTTCTCTGTTTAGGAACCAAAGAAAAGGTCAGCACAGAGAGGGCCACTTCCTGGTCTCGATAAGAGAAATATTAGGGCAAGGAAGTGGGAAGGGTCACACAGACCCCAGAGGAATGATGACAGCTTAGCAACGGTAGGAATGGAGAACAGCCAAGGCCTCCCAGGGACAGCAGGAGCAACAGCATCTCAGCTACCATTTGAGCAACCAAGAAGCAGCAATGGGACCCCCAGGCAAGATCAGGAGGTGACCTTACCAGCAAGTGGACATACAAGGTGAGGGCACAAGTCACTCCAAAATACTGCTAGGAAAAGAAAAGCACTTCGGTTGAGCTGAGGCTCCAGGGAGCTCCCTAATAGAGACTTCACCGTGCTCTACTCTCTCCCACTGATTATCTTCACCAAGTGTTCGGCTGCAGGATAAAGAGACAGCAATCATTTCAGAAAAACACATGAATTGAGTACCCTGCTAGGTGGAAAGGATGCAAAATAGATATACAGACAATAAGCTATGATAATACAAAGCAGTGAATAAAAATGAGTAGGTGGAGAAGAGAAAATGGGGAATAGTTGCCAATGAGAACTGTGTTGTTACTCACTGCACGTATTTTGGAAGAATAAAATATTTACATTTACATTTAATAAAGCCTTAATTTTTTTCTTCACCTGTGAACTCCATACTCATACTAAATTTTGAGGCTGCCTAGCCTGTTTCTCCTACTTAGTATGCAAAACTCTAGAAGCCAGGCTTCGCCAATGAATTGGAAAATGTAGTGTGCCCCACAGATCCCCCTTTCTGGGCTGTAATAGTCAAGGTTCTCCAGAGAAACATACATATGGAGAGAAAAATAGAGAGA
>NW_017732660.1:227092-232557 GCF_001890085.2 Hipposideros armiger
CAAGTAAAAGGTGCATTTGTCATAGACTCTGGACTCTGAAAAACATAAAAGAAAGAAAGAAAGAAAAAATGTAAAGATCTAGGCTAGGCCAAACAATTAGGCCTTTTGGCATTGGACAAAAGAGGTGAATAGTTTTAATATTCTCAATAAAGACAAAAAAAATCTATAAAGACACCTATGGGGAAAAGAATTCCAGGAAACCATGGGAGGTCTGAAAGGGACTCAGAGAGGAACAATATGGGAATATGTGGCACCATGCTTTGGACTGAGAGCAGGTATATGATGATCTGTAAAGCAGATTGGGTTCTTTAATAATGAACTAGGCCTAAGCCTTTCCAAACTTTCACAGAATCACAAAGTAAAAAAATAAAATAAAAAGCCTTTGCCTGCAACTTGAGAATTGTAATCTGGGTCCAACGTTAATTTTCAGCCCCACCACATAATTGCAGAAACACTCAACAGCTCATTGTTTTCCCAGGATGTACCACATATCCTCTGCTGCCTCCAAAGCTCAAATCCACTCCCCCTTTGCCTGCACTGTCCGCCCCCAAAGCTTTCTTCAAAACCGAGCTCAAAGTCAGTGCTCCTTACATCACTATATGTTTGACCCTGTTTACCCTCATCTACCCTCCCCAGTACACTCTGGTAACCACTAAACTATTCTCTGTGTCTATGAGTTTTTGTTTCTTTGTTTGTCTTGTTCCTTTGTTGTTTTCAGTTTTATATCCCATGTATCAGTGAAATCATATGGTTCTCGTCTTTTTCTGTCTGACTTACTAACTCTGGGTGGTGAGCACACAATGTGATAAATAGATGATGTATTACAGAATTGTACACCTGAAACTTTACTAATTTTACTAACCATTGCCACCCCAATAAACTCCAATTTACAAAAAAACTCAGCTCAAATGTCAGTTCTCCTATGAAAGTTCCCTCTAGTACTCCAGTCAGAATCCATCTCCCCTCTTTTGGCTGAACCCCCATAGTTAATTTGTTGCCATTCTTATTGGTGATAACGTTGATTGGGTTCTTTTACTCAATGATAAATAAACCTGTAAGCTTCTTTATTTACAAAGTACTTTTACACCCAACCCCTTTTGCTCCCACTCAGCAACAACACTATAAAGCAGTGTCGTTTTCCTTACTTTATAGGAGGAAGACAAGAAGTTTCTACAAAAAGATGAACAGGTGACTGTCCAAAGTCACACTGCTAATACATGGTAGGCCTGGGATTTACATACAGGTTCTTTGACCCCAAATGATTTCTTCCTTCCATTGTTTCAAGTTGACTGTCTTCATTTTCTGTCTTGNCTGAAGTGTACCTGGCGTATAAGACGACCCCCCACTTGGAGGCATATTTTTCAGGGCCAAAAAATCGTCTTATACGCCGGCAAATACAGTAATCTGTGCTTCCCATGGAACCCAACTATAACGCCTTAAAGGCAACAGATGGGAAGATGTTTTTCTGGGGAATCTGACCAGACTGAAGAAAAATACCTAAAGATAGTGATATCAAGGGCTCCCCAGTGAAACTGTTCAGACACACCTCTCAAGGGAAAGCTCACAGTTGACAAGAAATCCCACCCACAGTTAAAAACAAGCCCTACCCATGTGCACATGGCACATAATTAGTTTTTTATGTCCCACTTTTAAATGTGAATGGTCAACATGATTATCAGTTATTTGACAGAAGCATTTAAAAATGAAAGACAGAGACCACGATAAAAAGAAATTAGCAACTTAATAAGGAAGTAGACTATACAGGGAGATATAACTAGAAAAAAATTAACAGTTTTGGGAAGAGAAGGCTTCTTTTGTCTTATTTCACCCATAAGACAAAAATAAAAGTTTATTTTATTTTATTTTTGTTATTGGGGAACAGTGTGTTTTTCCAGGACTCATCAGCTCCAAGTTGAGTAGTTGTTTCAATCTAGTTGTGGAGGGCAGAGCTCAGTGGCCCATGTGGGGATCGAATCGGCAACCTTGGTGTTGTGAGCACTGTGCTCTAACCAATTGAGCCAACAGACCACCCGTAAAAGCTTATTTTTGAAAAAAAAGTAATGTTCAGAGAACATAATGATTGGAAATTTCAAAATATGATAACAGGAATGAAAATTGCAATAGAGGGTTAGAACACAAAGTTGAGGAACTATCCAAGAAAGTGATATAACAAGAACAAGAATAGAAATGAGGGAGAAAAAAAAGACATGAAATTAAAACACTGGCTCAATTTGTTTGATATCCAAATAACAGAAGTTCTGGAAAGAGAGAACAAAGAAAACAAAAATAAAGAAATCATCTTAGAAAATGAGAATTAAAAAAAAATAGATTTAAAAATTTTGAGAACACACTGAGTGCCCAGAATGATGGATAAAATAGTCCTATACCAAAGCATGTCAACCAGAAATTTCAGTTACAGAAATAAAGAGAAGATCCTAAAAGTTCTATACAAGTTTCATACAAAGGAGAATCAGAATGACATTGTACCTCTCAGTGGAGACTATCACAGAGCAATGCCTTCAAAATTTAAAGGAAAATTTATTTCCAACCAAGAATTCTATACCCAATCAAGCTCTCCATTAAGTATGAGAGCAAAGATATTATTTGACATGCAAGGCTTGAAAATAGTTACTGCTGATGGAGCTTTTCTTATGAAGATTTTAAGAGGACATGTGAGTTTTAAGCAATAAAAGAACAAGAAATTAATCACAAAATAGGGAATCCTTCATTAGGGAGAGGCAAAGGGGATACCAATGATGACAAAGAAAGGAGATCCCAGAATGACAACTCATGACAAGCACAGGCTTTATAACAGAAGACTCTGAGCTAAACTTTTTCAAAAGGATACAATTAATAAAATACCTCATGTGTTTTAATGTATTGAGAGGATATTTAATCAACATGAGGTGAGTTGAGAGATACATTAGTTATAAGTATCTTGAAAACTGAGCAAATAAAAATCAAGACTTTTATTAACGCCACAGAAAGCAATCAGTTGAGCATGAAAGGAAAAGTTTACTTTATTTCTCAGCTCTGAATAGAATTAACATAGTCATAATAATGTAAACTCTGAATATTCCCCTAACTAATACAATGACGTGTGTCAGTAAATTGGGGGATGGTAAGTGTGTATGTGAATGATGGGACCAGAAGGGGGATGAAAAATGAAAGAGCTAAACTCTCATCTGTGGGGAAAAGTTGACAGATAAATACCTAAAATTAAAAAACAAGAGTAGTAGTATAGGCATGTGATTTAGAAAATTAAAGGCAAGGGTCTAAAATCAACTAAAACTGTTTAAAGTGGTTACTTCTCTAAAGTGGAAAAATAGGGGCAGGGTGCAACCTTGGGATGGATCTTTTTTAACAAAAACATTGTAAAATAAATCAACCTCTTAAATCATGTGCATATATAACTTGATAAAAATAAAAGCTATTTGAAAAGTCTTTAATGACTTGCCATTTCTCTTAAATATAGTCTAAATACCCATATATGAAAATTATTTACAAAATTCTTTCTAACCTGGACTCTAATGGACTCCTCAGTCTCCTTCTCTCTCTCTCTCTCTCTCTCTCTCTCTCTCTCTCTCTCTCTCTCTCCCCTCACATTTTATGTTCCAACTAAACTAAAAGATTTGCAGTTCTTTTCAGATGAAGAAGTGATTTGTGTGCCCTGAAAGAAACTTTGACTTTATTCTTTAGTCAAAGAATGAGAATTACTGAAGGGCTGTAGACCAAGTGGTGTATCAGTGTCATAGATTAAAAGGAGGCCAGTCTGTATGATTTTAAATTGGTGCAGCTACTATGGAAAACTGTACATAAGTTCCTCAAAAAATTAAAAATAGAAATACCATATGACCCAGCAATACTACTTCTAGGTATTTATCCAAAGAAACACTAATTCATAAAGGTGTATGCAACCCTATGTTCATTACAACATTTTTACAATAGCTCAGATATGGAAGCCACCTAAATGTCCATCAATAGACAAATGGATAAAAGAAACATGGCACATATGTACAATGGAATATTACTCAGCCATAAAGAAGAATGAAATCTTGCCAACTGCAACAGCATGGATGGTCCTAAAGGGTATTATGCTAAGTGAAATAAGACAGACAGAGAAATACAAATACCATATGATTTCACTTACATATGTGATCTAAAAAACAAAATAAACAGAACAGAAACAGACTCATAGATACAGAGAAGAAACTGATGGTTGCCAGATGGGAGGGGGTTGGAGGAGTGGGTGAAAAGGGGAAGGTATTAAGATGTACAGATTGGCAGTTATAAAAACAGTCACAGGGATATTAAGTTCAGCATAGGGAATAGAGTCAATAATATTGTAATAACTATGTATGGTGTCAGGTGGATACTAGACTTATTGGTATAATCACTTCATAAGTTGTATAAATGTCTAATCACTATGTTATAAATCTGAAACTAATATGGTATGTCAACAGTAATCGAAAAATATTTTAATTGTTAATAAATAAAAATAAACAAAAGGAGGCCAGTCTATAAACATAGAAATTACTTAGAAAGCAGTTGCCATGGCAGTTAAGAGGAGAAAGAGAAACTGAACAATGAGGAGTCCAGAAATCTAAACTTTGACCACCATTAATTTGCTGTATAACCTGAAGCAACTCACTTAACTCCTCTAATTCTTGGAATCATTAGATGCCATATATAAATATAAGATGGTTTTCACTCAAACCTGGTCCTTTTTCAGCATCACCATCTCAGGGGACATCACCATCCAACACTCAACATTTCAAGTCACAAATCTGTGACTCATTCCTGACATCCTCTTTTTCTTCTCCACTCATAGACTGTCAGTCACCTAGTCCTTTTGATTTAACCACTAACACTCTTGAGTCTTTTTCTCTCCATACTTACTAGTATGTCGAGTCACTTTCATCTCACAGTTGAACTACATATAACATGTTGCTTCTTTATCCATTTTTGTCCTCCTCCAATCTATTGTGCACAGTGTGTCTGGAGTGATTTTCAAAACGTAAATCTGGTCATATTAACCCCTCCCCCACCCCACTTGTAAATGGCTTCCATTTTCTCTTGAGATAAAGATCAAAACCCCAAACACAGACTCCCAGTCACGCACAATCTGACTCCTGTGACGTTCTCGGCTGCATCTTGTGCCATTCTCCTCCTCTGTTCTCCAGCCACGGTAGTCTTCAAAAGTGACACGCTTCTTCCCACAGGGCTTTTCCACATGCTAGTCCCTCTACTTGGAATGCTCTTCTCCCTCTGTTCCCCTTGCTTATTCCTAATAGCCTTAGAAGCTCAGTTCATTCAAGAAATGGTTCTTCGATCTATTCTAGGCTAGATTAACTCCCTCATTATTCACTTTTAGGATATCCTAGAATTTTTTATTACAGCATGTTTCACCATTGCAATTAAATAATTGTTGTGTGATTAGCTCTTTAATAACCAGCTCCCAAATG
>NW_017732660.1:235175-236115 GCF_001890085.2 Hipposideros armiger
ATGTGGCATTGTTAAGTAAAATAAGGGTTATCTGAACACAGGCATGGCAATACCACTACAGTTGATCTGATATCAGAATCGGCTACTAAGTGACTAACTGGCAGGTAGTGTATACAGAGTGGAAATGCTGAACAAAGGGATGATTTATGTCCTGGGTGGGATGGTGCAAGATGGTATGAGATTTCCTCACACTACTCAGAATGGCATGCGATTTAAAATGTATGAATTGTTCATTTATGGAATTTTTCATTTAATATTTTCAGACCCCAGTTGATCATGGCTAACTGAAACTGGAAAGCAAAACCATGAATAAGGGGGAACTACTGTAACTTATTTAAAGCCATGTAGCTAACAGGAATAGAGTAGATATTTAAATCCAAGACTGATGCCAAAGGCATTTAGTTACAGGTAGAGTGATCAATCAATGGGTTGCTGTTCACCTGGGGCCATTTCATTTTATACCTGTTATCTCAGTGTAATTATTAACAGCACATATTTTTACCTTCAGGAGAGCCAGGTTTAGATAATGAATTATAAAGTCAACTTAGTTGTAGATATTCCAAGGAGGCCCATTTCAAAAGACTGCTCCTCTTGGACATGTCTCCGATCCTCTAAGTTAGGGTCTTACATGGAATGTATGTTCAATCCTGATCAATGTGTGTTGAACTGAATCAAGTTGATTTTGCAATGCAAATGAACTTAAAACACTTAGAAAACTTTAATAGACATATTAATTAATAAAATGGGTGATACTAGTGGAAAGGCAAAGGAAAGATTAGAAAACTAATTTTTTCTACAAACATTTATTGACTACCAACACCAAGCTTGGTATCACGCTGATATTATTGTGTGTTTCTTCCCATAAAGACAAGGTTTCTAGCCGAAGACTAGATTCTGTAATAATGCAGGTAATTCATGTAATGATAACCTACATGATTTT
>NW_017732660.1:236735-248619 GCF_001890085.2 Hipposideros armiger
GGTTGTAATTAGACAGCAGATTTGAGTGGAGAATTTGGATCAGAGCCCCAGGCCATAGGAGTTGGACAGGGTTAGAGATCTAGGGATTTAGTTTCTTGAAGGCTCAAGGAACCTCATGGGAAATAACTACCCTAAGGAGAGAAAGTTTCATAGTGCGGTCAGTCACAGAGCCTGAGTACACATACGGGATGTTGAGGAAGAGGAAAATGCCCCATAGACATGTCCATTACCAAGTCTATTCCAAGCACAACATATAAAAGATGAGGACAACAAGACTAAGTCCAAATTCCGCTTGTGTTTAGTAAGGGAAATTTCAGCACAGCACCAAACTTCGCGCTCAGCACCTCACACAAGAGAGGTGCCAAGCCTAGAGGCTGAATATCTTTGGTATCTATTGGGTTGTTGGAAAAGTCATGACATATTTTTCTATGTTTTTCTTTGCTAAAAATGCATCATGACTTTTCCGACAACCCAATATATCCTAGCTGTGCTAGAGAAGTAGGAGCCTGGCCTTCTGAGCCTCTACCCCACCTCAGTCCCGTGTGGCATGTAAACCTATAAATCTCACCAATTGATTCTTTCAAAATGGTATCATAAATGGATATGTCTCAGTATCTTTTATGATGGTTAACTTCATGCGTCAATTTAACTAGGCTAAAGGATGTCCAGGTAATAGATGAAAACATTGTTTCTGGGTGTGTTTTGAAAAGAAATTAGCATTTGATTCAGTTGACTGAGTAAAGAGACCAGCCCTGACCAATGTGGGTGGGTACCATCCAATTCTTTTGAGAGCCAAGACGGAACAAAACAGACGAAGGAAGAGTGAATTCTCTCTCTCTCTTCTTGAGCTGGGACATCATCCTTTCCTGCCCTTCAACTTTGAAGCTCCAGGTTCTCAATACTTTGGATTTAAATTGAATTATACACCACAGAACTTCCTTGCTCTCCAGTTTGCAGATGACAGACTGTGGGATTTCTGGGCCTCCATAGTCATGTGAACCAACTCCTATAATAAATCTCCATATAGGTATAAGTATGTATATGTATATATCATATTTATTCAATTTCCCTGGAGCACCATGACGAATACACTTTCACTCAGCACACATAGACTGAATACCTACAAAGTAGCAGAAACTCTGCTAAGCTCATAGCTACAAAGACAACAGTGCTTCCTTCAACGAGTTCACAGATTAGTTGGAAACACAAAGAGCAAAGAAATAATCATAATACAATGTGATGAATGCAATATTAGGATATGCAGAATATTATAGCTGTGTATCAAAGAGATCCCTAACCCAGAACTGACTCTGGGTGGTGAACACACGATGTGATATATAGATGATGTATTACAGAATTGTACACCTGAAATCTATGTAACTTGACTAACAATTGTCACCCTAATAAACTTAAAAAAAAAAAAAAGAAATCCCTAACCCAACTTAGAGAGTTCAGGGAAGTCTACAGCAATACAGTCATTCATGAATACACTTTTTTATTTGATTTACATATTTTATTTAAGTGAATTGGCTGAGCACTAAACAGTGAGTAGGAGTTAGTGAGGAGAAGTGTGGGGAATGGGCGTTGTAGACAGAGAGAATGGTATAAGTAAAAGCATAGGCAAAATGAGAGCCATGAGCACTAGGGATTACCAGCAGTCCCATGTTGCTGGAACATAATGCATGAGGCAGGGAGGGAAGGAGATGAAGCCAGAAAGGTAAATGGAAGCCAGAGCGTGGAGGGCCTTGCATGCCATGCCAGTAATCTTGGACTTTACCTGGTGAGAGACAAGGAGCCATTATGATCCCTAATTATTTGCATAGCTACTAAGACTGGTATTCTTATTTCTCTGGAATCAGTATTTGATCCTAAATGACCCCAGGATTTACTATGTGATTTCAGAAAAATTAACTTCTCTAGGGTTAATTTCCCCCATCTCTAAAATGGAGGTCACAATACCCTACAAAGTTTTTGCAAGAATTAAATGAAATAAAACATTTAAATGTGGTGGAGTCAGAACTCAAACCCAGTACAAAATCAAGACCCTTGCCAATGTGACTACTGCTTACTCTACAAGTTTTATTAGATAATAAAACAGTCTTCCTAGAAAAGATTATCAATGAAGAACCCCTCCTTCACCATTCCGTTATACTGAATAAAAAAAAAAATGAGGTCAACCTCCCCTACAGTTTCATCTGTAGGTCATCTTTACTTCCTACAGCAGGATATCAGTAACTTGAAGTATATGGGAACTGACTGAATGAAAAGTTATATTTAATTGGGAAATCAATGAAGAGGAAGAGGGCACCAAGGTCACAAAGACTGTATCCTCCTCACCAATCACGCTCCTTTGCCTTTTCCCTGGGTCTTCTGTCATCATATCACACTTGCCAATTCCTCGGCAGTCTTAATTATGGACACAGTCATTTGTCTTCAAATATCACAGCACTGTGAAATCTATGCATCGATAAATACAGCTCAAAAACTGTTTTCCACACTGCTGGAGAGTTAATTGCTTCTGAGGTTACAGCAAATGTGGTCATTCTTTACCTTTGAGGGGACTTTCAAGGTCTCCAAGTAGCTGGAGGCTTCCTATAGAGTCAGAATAAAAAAACCCATAGTTTTAGGACTTGAAGTTGTGTCTCAAAAAACCTACGCATTCAGATTAGCTGTCCATGGCCAAAAAGTAGCAAACCAGGCTTCCAGGGAGAAACAGAGCCACATAATCAATTATCTGTTTGCTTGTTTGTTTGTTTGTTTGTACCAACCATCACTCCTCTGTCCATTTCCCCTTTCAGAAAGCATTTATTGAGCATTTATTGTGTATAACAGCTGTGTCAGATATTTGAAGGGAGGGGAGAGAAAAATAAAAAGTGACATCTACCCTCAAGATTAGCAGAGGATGCAAATAGACTCAACCAAATTCAATTCAACTGTAAGGGCATTATGACAAAAATCTTATCAGTACATAGAACCTTAAAGAATGCAAGAGGAATTTTACTATAAGATGGAGGTCAGGAGAAGCACTATAGAGAAGGCGAGATTTGAACTGAATCTCAAGATGAGCATGTCTTTGTCTGGCAGTCAAGAATGGGAATTAGGAAATAAAAGGCTTATCATACAAATTTAGCAGAATAAATAAAGGGACAGAAACGTGTTGGAGCCTAAGACCAATGAAGGGGCTGTAATTTATTTAGTATGGATGGCACATGGGGTAGGAATAGAGGTGGGGGGGGAAGGGAGTCTGGAAAGGTAGGAAGAACCCATGTCATAAGTGTCATATAGTTTAAGGAAGCTATAGGGGTCACTGATGGACTTTAATCAGGAAAATGACCTACTCAAACATTTTAGAAAAATCATGCTGACTGCCAGTGTGGATAATGAGTTAGATGGGAGACTAGAGGAAGGATGACCAATTAGGGACCAGTCACGATAGTTTAAAAAAGAGACCCTGAGGACTAATCTGAGGTAGTAGCAGTAATGATATAGATGAGTGGACAGGCACAAACTGAAGATGACAATTCCAAAGGCATGACTGTGAACATGCAGAGAATGAAGCTTTTGGTTACCTCTTTCCAAGAACAGTTGAGTACAGCCTTGGAAATCAATAACATGGAGATGAACCAAAGCAAAATTATGGTAAGATAAGATGGTGAAGAGTTTAATTCCATTAAATTCATCAGATTTTTATTGAACATCCAGGTGCATCAAGAACCATGATATATCATGCTTCCTGCTATGTGGAGATGAACAAAACAGCAGAAATACGTGGGCTGAGTGGCTGTACAGGTACCAGATAACCATACAGTAAGTGCAATTCTCCCACTACCCTGCTTTACTTTTCACGTCTATTATGCTAATTGTCCATATTTCTCCCCACCTTCAAATAGAATGCAAGTTCTATGAGGGAAAAGTTTTTATCTAGTATTAGGTTTATCATCTACAATAGTATTCAGCATTTAACAGGTGCCATTAAGTATTTACTATATTTATGAATTAATTTATCCTGATCAGGATCTGTGCATTCTTTCAGTTTGTATATTCGTGTATTTCATTCTGGAAATTCTCAACTGTTATTTCTTTCAATATCATCTCTATGGTATTATCTTCATCTCTTACTTCTATTATGTTGGAGCCCACGTCTCAATTTCTTCTTTATATTTTCTATATCTATATTTTCTCAGATCTATAGTCCCTTCAAAATCATTGTTTCTCTCTTCATTTGTCAACTGAGTGCTTTCTTTTAATAATCTTGTTTTTTTCATTTCTAGAATTACACTTTGGCTCTGATTCATATGTACCTGTAATTTTTCAAATTATCCCTTTTGTACCTCAGTTTCTACTCTTCTTTGATGACCTTTTGATCACTTTAAATCTGTTTAACATATCAATTGTTTTGTTATTTCTATTTCTTGAGGTGAAGTTTAGTTCACTTGCTGATATTTGTTTCACCTGATCATTTTCCTCATGGCTATTTATTCCATTGTGTGATTTTTAATATTTTATTGTGTGTTCATCTCCAACAGCACTTTGGGAGCATTGGTGCTCTGGGATTGTCCTGCAGGATGTGTTACATCTGCCTCTGTTAGTCTCTGTGGCCTTCACTGGTTCTAGGCTGGATTTTATGTTATCTTTTTGGTTTGGTATTCATATTACATTGGTACTACTTTGTGTCACATCCCACAACCATGTGTGGTGCAGATCTGGGGTTCTTATCTCTCATTGGTTATTTGTTTCCCAGGCACAGTCCCAGAAATATTACAAACTTCCTTGCTGCCTCCTGAGAGAGGCAAGCCAGGCTTTTCTGGCCCTTATTCCAGAAGTAGGCAGATCTTCATGGCTTTTGGCTTTAGGCAGGTAGTTCATCTATACCAAGAGTGTGAAAACTAAGGCTTTAGGGCAGGCCGAGTGGCATGTTGGTTAAGAGTTGGTTTGGGAGCACCAGCTCTGAGCAGTAGGGCCCCGGTTCAGATCCCACATTAGGGCCAGTGACACTGCACCCTCTACAGCTAAGATGGTGAACAACAGCTCAACCTGGAGCTGGGCTGCCATGAGTCACTGGTGACGGCATAGGCTGCAGTGGAGGGTAGCTTCCGTAAGCTACCATGAGCAGCTGACAGCCAGCATGAGCTGCCAAGAGCCACCGTGAGCAGCCGTCCAGTGGCTGGCGACCTATCTACCTCACCTGGGAAGAGCGCAATAATACCAACATGGGCGAGTGAAGCAACGTCCTCCACAACTAGACTGAAGAACAAAAGGACAACAACTTGTCTGTTCCCCTTCCTAATTCCCCAAGATGATTCCCCTCCCCCAATTCCCCAATACAAATCTTTAAAAAATAAATAAACAAAAATAAAACCAAGGCCTTAAATATGCTCCTGATGCCAGTATCAGAGAATCCTAGTACTCAGTCCCTAGACATTAAATTCTATATGATGCTACAGAAACCATAAAAGTTTTCTCAGCTTTACTGCTCTGACTTGGAGCTTCCTCTGTGTTTTCACACCTGGGTATTTTCTGCTCTTAGCTCATTTTCAGCTATGTATGCAAAAAAACACTTGTATTTTTTTATCCAACATTTTTATAACCTTGAAGTATGAAGAGCACTCATTTCATTTTAATTTGCAATATTCACAACTCTATAATCCTGAAACCAACAATTGTCACTTTGATCTTAATTGTGAAAGTTGCAAGAACTTATATCCACTCTCCTTTTACTGATTAAACCTTTTACTGATATCACCTGAGGTGAGGGGTTCATTTCTGGATACCAAAGTTGCAGAGGGAAATTGACAATATGACGCATTTTTGCAAAAGCTTGAACATGATGAGGAATCTAGAAACTTGGCTGTAATGGCAACATTTGACCAATGAAAGGCCACTTAGCCTGAAAAGGAGACTTGGGGCAGCGGAGCACTGTCACCAAATATTGAAAAGGCTGTCATGTGGAAGGAGAATTAGTCTTTTCTCATGTAGTTCCAGAGAACAAGCCCAGGATTGTGCTGCAGAGAGCTAGGACTCTGGTGAGCAAGCTCTGACACTGATTCATCACATAACAACCTTGGACAAATCACTTCCCCTTAATGAACTCCAGGGTGCTCGTGTGTAAAATGAGAAGGCTGAATAACATGAATGCCAGGTTCCTTCAGCTCTAACAGACTGTGGTTCATTTCTCACCAAAGGTAATGAGCAGGATTTTCCCAGCAATGAATCAGTGGACACACTTGATAAATGATCTTGACCTTCCTTATTTCATCCTCACTCAAAATAATGTATTGGGTTTTTTGCTCCACCAAGACTACAGACCTCAAACCAAGTCTCCATAACCCCTTTTTGGGCCAGAAATTGTAGTTTCGAAATAACTGGATGGCAGAATGGTATGGGGGAAAGATGGTGAATTTTAGTGTCACACAGACCTGAGTGCCATGCCAAACTTTCACCTGACGAGCTCCCTGTCCATGAGCACCATTTAACTTCTCTGAATATCCATTTCCTCTTCCATAAAGTGAAATAATAATACATACCTTAATGGTGTTTATGGTTATTAACATTTTTGAAGCAATATAAATGTGTCTGATACATGGTAGGCGTTCAATAAATGTTAGTAAACTAAAAAGTCAAAACCAAATGTTCTGTATTGACAAGGGATAGAATGGTGCCCATGACAACAGGATATATTTTAATCCTTCCAACGTGTTACACCATGAGGTCTTCACATTGCAAAATATCATCTATCCCCATCACAATTTGCATGCATTTCAAATTCTAGTGATTCATTATTTTTTATACAGGGTAGAGTTATCTGAACTGCTCCAACACCTTGGGCATTTTAGAAAATTATCTTTCCCTTAAATTGTTAAACCATGGGTAATCAAATCCCAGTCTCATAAATATTTAATTTAGCAAAAAACAATTGCTATCCCCTCTTGGTAAGCAGTGTTTCTTTCAACTTACCTCTGGCCTCCTTCATTATCTCTTAGCATGGAAGGATTCCAGCTTCTAGTATTTCTGCTATCACACCAGAGTGGTACTTTATGAGCTGACATCGACACATCTATCTCCTGACATCTGAGAGGATCTTAACTTGGTAAACAATATAACTGGATTCATTAAAACTTTCTGACTCATAGGAACTCCATGAAAACTTCCTCTATTTTTCTAATGAGAGTTCTTTCCTAGGCTCCTTTGTCTCGAAGGATTCACCCTGGCAACGTTGTTCCTGTCTCTGAAAAAAAGGAAATTAAAATTATCAACATATCCTGGATATATAGGAGTGACTATTACTGAATCATGAGGTATGGAATGAAAATGTTGAAAAGAAAAATCCGTTGAGCTAATGTAGTGTGGTGATTAAACAATGGGTTTGAACTTGGGTTCTGAAATCAGACCTAGTTCAATTTCAGACTCTACCACTCACTAGTTACATGGCTTTCAAAAGTTAAGAAAGTACCTAGGCTTCAATGTTCACATCTGCATAATAGGCACAAAACTCTGTCTTCAAATATGCAGCAAAGGAGGAAAAAAAGATATGCTAGAACCCCTACAGTAGCGGAAAGTACATGCAAGTCTGTCCCTGGAAACATCAAGAACAAACTAGAAAAATATAAAAGGGTAAAATTGGAAGTTCCTCAATCATAGATGAAGTAGGTCCAAAGAAATCTATTTTATTATATTTTTTTACTCCTATTCTAAAATGGCCGGGAAAACAAAATCACATTACTATATTAAAATTCAGCCTATAATTTCACAAATATAATGTGTGATATAGACACTAGAAGTGATATAAGCCCATGAACAGAAGCAGCATCCATATCATAATACAGAATATTTCTTGAGCATTTACTCTGTGCTAAGGACAATGCTATCTATTTTACATTTATATGCATACCTCATTTAATCTTTATTGTTATGTGCATACATACATCATTAACAAGTCACAAAGAAGGTATTATATTATGACCCTCACTTAGATAATGTCATAGCCTGGCTTCCCCCTGAAAGTAGAACCTGGGACAAGGGCTTGTGTGCGGGCAGGTTGAGAACTGATGCCAGACAGCAGATGTGATGGATGGAGGAAAGAAGGAAACTCAGTACAAGGAGACACTATCCCATCAGCCTCAGCTGTGCTACTTATCTCTGCCCCGCTACCTGAAGAGGCCCTGCTTTCCTTTTCCATTGGCTGAGAAAAGCTCCATGGAGCATTCACTCTCTCGTACATTCAGGTTGTATGTGTGGGAGCCTTGAGCAGGCTCTTGCACGCATACTGGGACAGAAAGCAAGCAGCACACACTTCACTGAGGTGCTGTCAACAGTAAATTTGGTGGAAGCTTGAGCAAAACTGTTTACAACAGTTATGGCTGGTTTGACAGAGACAAACCCTAGAGGATTCGAGGGAATTGGTGCAAAGTGAGGTCCCCTAAAGTGAAGTAATTCAGACTTATAGAGTCTTGCCCAATGTAACACAAATTGAAAACACAAATCTGGTTTTCTGTTCCAGATCCCCTTCTGTTTCTATTCCCCAAATGGAAAAAAAAGGTGAAGACACAGGATAATTATCCAAATACAACATTCATGAATAAAAACCCTCCATGATATACAGTAATACATACCTTGGCTTGCAAGCATAATTCGTTCTGGAAACAAACTACTCGTATTGCAAGACATCGCTCGTTTACCACGTTAAAATGTATTAGAAATGTTTGCTCGTCTTACGGAATACTTGTAAACCACATTACTTGCGATCCAAGGTTTTACTGTATCTCCTGTTTGCCCATTTGACTGAAGAGTCACACCCGCCACCACTTTTCTCCCAATCCCCTATGCTTCAGTCATACCACAACACTTGCCTGTCCTCAAAGAAGTGTCTTGTCCAAGGTCACAACTTGGCAACCCAGTCTGGGTGACTCCAAAGCCCACGTTCTTTTCAGTACTGCACACTGTATTTCTGCTGCTTCCATTAAAGCAATCTATATAAGATTGCATCAGTCAATCCATAGCTTTACATTTTTGATAGCTAGCAGGAACCCAAAAATAAGCACCAGTCCATGTTTCCAGTTATTGGTAGTAAAATCACAGGCCTAGGAGCCAGGAGCCTTGGGTTCTAGTCCTGACGGCCTCTGTCTCAATGTGAGCCCTTAGGCCTTCCTGCAGTCCCTTGCTCTGGGTGTCAGTCTCCTAGTATATTAAATTATTGAGTTGAATGAAGCAAGTCCTTGCCAAGTTTTCTTCCAACAGTAATGAGCTATGGATCTGAGTATATTATAAAAACATATCAGAATTCTTCTTTCCATTTTTTCCTTCTCGTTGTTTTTCTTGAGAATGAGAGGAAAGCATTTTCTGTGGTAAACAGGGACATAGGATCAGATCAGTCCTGCTATCTGGGGCATTGAAAGTCACAATTGCTGGGATAAGCCCTGTAAAGTCAAGTGACCAGATCATAAACTTCTTCCCAAATCTGGACATCCGTCCAATGAAAGCACATATTCTGAATATTCCCATTATAGGAGTGTGTCCTCTAGGCACATGGATTAGCAGGGTAAAGGAAGATCAAATTAGTCATTGTGTCTAAGCTCATTTTACATGTGAGGTACTTGAGGTCCAGAGAGGGAACATGAGTCCTCCAAGGTCCCACCATGAGCCACTCGCTGAGATTAGAGCCCCCATGTTCTGATTCATGATGGTGATCTTTCTACAGCATCACATCATCAACCTGAGGAACAAGACTGTTGGGGGACAAAAGAAAAGAAAGCACTAGACTGGAGATCCAAGACCTGGGTTTGAGTCCTGGTTACTCTGCTTTCCAATTACCTGTCCTTCATGAAGTGTTGACAGTGAAGATCACATAACAAAGTTATGTGGACATGCACTAAGTGCCTAGTAACCAAAGCCAGCACACAGTGAGTGTTTAATAATAGATGCCTTCCAGATCTGAATGCCTTGAGTTTGTGTAGTAAGATCTGGTTGAGGTAAGTCATGTGAACATATTATATAAAATGTAGAGCAGTATAGAAATGGAAAGAATGATTGTACTTCTCAACAGTAAAACAAAGACCTTTTTGGATAGGATTGCAATGGATAAGGGAAGTTATTACTTTCCACCTCATGGGTAAGTTGCAGCAATATTTATGCTCTTAAACGATCAGTGCTTGAAATTCTCATCCAAATGCTGAATCTTGGACATAGCATTCATCTTGACTTGAAAATAAATCCATTCTATCTGGACCAGTGGAAAAGACACAGCAAATATACTGAAATAAATAGCTTAAGTGTCATCTATCACTTGCTGAATGTAGCCAATGGAGCCCGCCTATCTCCAGAAATAACTGAAGATGCCCTTGACATAAGAAGCCGTTTATACAAGTGTAATGAAAATGAAGTTATACTAAAGTAAAAAAGAAAGAAAAGAAACTGTAACTTAAAATACTCGTAAATATTTCATGGATACCAAAATTAAATACATTGATGCTACAGTAAAGTCTTATTCCCTTAAAGCTTCTGAAAAACTACCTGTTTGTGAAAATACCCGTTAACCTCTCAAGGGATATGGCAGTTGGAAGAAAGAAGTAACACTACAGATGCCAGAATGCCAAGCATTCTGCACGAGTTTTGACTTATACTGTCTTGTTTATTTCTCTCTTTAGGCCTGTTATTGCCCCCATTTCAGAGGGGTTGTCAAATTCCCCTGGAGTCAAATCCCAGTCTCTTTCTTACTGCATACAATCAACTCACTAGGAAACACACAATCTCACATGTACCATAGGCTGTAGCTTTCTAATGAGTCAAGTCTAAAAGCCAAAGCTGAGCTCTAAATCCTCAGAACACTTTTTGGAAATTTAAAAGTCCATTTGAACAACTGATTTTTTTTTTGCTTTCTCTAAATAAAAAGATAATATACCTTTCTATGTAAAGACCTTTACAAAGTATTTTTTATAAATGGTGTAGCTAAGATTTAAATCCAATTTTTCTGACTCCACCAGTCCTCTTTCCACCAAAGCCTGTCTCTAGATCATCTAAACCAGAGTTCAGGTACCTGAAAAGATGACAACATAACCCTCCAAATAGAAAAACCATCTTATTTACTGAGTTAATTTCCAGAGAAGAAAACAGTTCCAACAGTATCATCTCCAAGATAGGGCTATCATAGAAGCTGGTGTCTTGATGGGAAAATTAGCAAGTAAGGGATAATGATCTACTGTATTCTAATTTCCTATCCATACACTGTATATCAGCCACTTGATGAAACCACCCCAAGCATAAACAGGAGCAAAAATATGACCATATTTAATAAGTTATAAAAGATTTTTTTTCAATCCAGTAGAAACACTCTTGGGAATTGATATCAGGTGCGGGGAGCAGAGGGGATCCCTGAAGAAAAAGCTACATATGTAAAGACATTTAATGGAATGCCATTTAAACAGTAAAACATTGAAAATAACCTACAAATCCAAGAATAAGGGAATTGTTAAATGAACTGTGGTACACCAACCAGATGGTATTTTATATAACTGTTAAATATAATATCTCCAAGCACTAGATGGGTAAGGCTTAAAAGTAAAGCATATATTAAATGAAAAATGAAAAATATTGCTATGCTCTGCAAGAATAACATATTCATATAAGCAAAGAGTTGGAGAGAACATCAGAATGACAGCCATTGATTTGTAAGGGTGATAGGACTATAGATGTTTTTGGTCTTTATTTTTTAATTTCCATTTATTATAATACAACTTATTTTAAGGAGAGGTTAACATTATTCAAACTGGCTTTCTTTTAGCCAAATAACAAAAAAAAGACAAGACATTCACAATCTCTTTGGGGAGTCAGTGATATTTTTTTTATCCACTGTGTGAAAGTTCTTGTAATTGAACTTTGTCATTTAATTCAA
>NW_017732660.1:249009-250885 GCF_001890085.2 Hipposideros armiger
GACATCCAAAGCAGGAAAAGCTTTTCAGGTGTTTCACAAATAATAAAAACTACCATTTATTCCATGCTGTCTGCATGCCAGGCACTGTAATCGGGATTTTACGTGTGTCATTCACTTATTTTAATAATATGTATTGAGCATCCACTAAGTAATAGAGGCTGGTACATGCCAGGTACCTGGGAGAAACCAATTCCCTACCCGCGTGGAGCTGACAGTCCTGGCAGGCAAAATGGACAATGAACAACAAATATAATTTTTAAAATAAATTATATGTATGTCCTCTTTAGAGAAATGTCTCTTCCTGTCCTCTGCCCATTTTTAGTTGGGTTGTTTGCTTTTTTGGTGTTGAGTTGTATGAGTTTCTTATAAATATTGGATTGTAACCTTTTATGGGATGTATCATTGACAAATATCTTCTCCCACTCAGTAGGATGCCTTTTTGTTTTATTGATGGTTTCCTTTGCTGTGAAAAAACTTTTTAGTTTGATGTAATCCCATACATTTATTTTTTCTTTTGCTTCCCTTGCCTGAGGGGATATATCAGTAAAAATATTACTAAGGGTAATGTCTGCAAATTTATAATTTCCTATAATTTCTTCTAGGAGTTTTATGGTTTTGGATCTTACATTTAACCCTTTGTCGGGAGCAACTGATCTCACAGATTCATTGCACACAAAGATGCCGCTATGAAATACATCTTTACTATACTAAGTCACAAACACAACTGGCCATAGGTTACGGTAGAGGGGGAAGATACAGAAGCGATGAGTCATGATACTTAAATTAACTGTTAGATATTTGAAAATTTGTGTGCAATGAATCTGTGACATCAGTTAAAACTGATGGAGGATTAAGTTTTTAATTCATTTTTAATTTATTCTAATGTATGTAAGGAGGTGGTCCAGTTTCATTGTTTTGCATGTGTCTGTCCCATTTTCCCATCACCATTTATTAAATAGGCTGTCTTTACCCCCAATGTAAATGCTTGCTTCCATTGCCAACAGACATATGAAAAAATGCTCAACATCACTAATCATTAGAGAAATGCAAATAAAAACCAAAATGAGATACTACTTCATTCTGGTCAGAATGGCTATCATCAATAAATCAACAAACTCAAGTGCTGGTGAGGATGTGGAGAAAAGGGAACCATCGTGCACTGTTGGTGGGATTGCAGATTGGTGCAGCCACTATGGAAATCAGTATGGAGGTATCTCAATAATTAAAAATGAAAACTACATTATGATCCAGCAACTCCACTCTTGTGTATCTATCCAGAGAAATCCAAAACACTAATTCAAAGAAATATATGCACCCCTATGTTTGCTGCAGTGCTATTCACAATAGCCAAGACATGGAAACAACCAAAATGCCCATCGGTAGATTACTGGATAAAGAAACTGTGGTACATGTATACAATGGAGTATTATTCTACCATAAAGAAGAATGAAATCGTACCATTTGCAATGACATGGATGGACCTGGAGAATAGTATGCTAAGTGAAATAAGTCAGATGGAGAGAGACAATTACCATATGATCTCACTTATATGTGGAATCTAATAGAACAGAATAAACGAGCAAATTAAGCAGAAATAGACTCAGAGATATAGAGAAAAAACTGATAGTTGTTAGATGAGAGGGGGTTAGGAGTGGTGGGTGGAGGAGACGGTAAAGGAATTAGAAAGTACAAATTAGTAGTCACAATATTGCCACAGGGATATGAAAGACAGTTGGGGGAATATAATCAATAATGTTGTAAAGATTTTGTAGGGTGTCAGATGGACACATGTCTTGTTAGGGAAGCTACTTCATGGACGGTGTAGATGCCTGACCACTGCAATGTACACCTGAAGCTGAAGCTGAATAATATTGAA
>NW_017732661.1:0-2534 GCF_001890085.2 Hipposideros armiger
CTGCACTAAAGTGAAATGATGGACATCTCATCATCATGACGCCGGTGTGAAGTGGTTGGTGGTCCCATTGTACAGATGTGGAAATAAAGGCTCCAATTCATGTACAGTGATGAGCAGTGCAGAAAATGCCCCAATGCCACAGAGCCTGCATTCCAATGAGGAGATTAACTGCAAAACAGTAAATGAGCAAATTTACACTGGGGTAACTTGGTCAAGGCTTTTACAGTTACTAAGAGAATTATGTTGTCACCCGCCCCACTCCCGTGATAAGTGAATCTTAGGGACATGGTTCCTGTTCTTGTGACTCAATGGACCTCGTGATTCAGATGGGGGAGGGTTTACCAAAGCCAGCATTGTGTCCCAGAATGGGAACCACTGGGCAGAATAAGCTGTTAAATGATGCGAGCCATTGAATGATGGAGAGGGAGAGATCATTGTGTGCTGGAAAATTTGGAAAAGGCTTGAATTAGGAGATGGGGTTTGAGCTGAACTTTAAATTGCAGAAGGGCCTTGCCCAACTCTTCTTGAAAATGTTTGTAAATGGAATTTTCTTGTCCCATTGCCCAGTTCTTTGGGTGGAGAATGTTTGAATTCCTTTCATCCTCCCCCTCTCCTCCCCAATAGCAGGGACCATACATGTGTGTTAAAAGCCAACATATACATGGCATTTTAGGGCCATTGTCATCTAGACCCTGCACTGTGCTTTCTGTAGGTGCCTGTCACCTGAGTGTCAACCACAACAGCTATGAACTGTGTTTCCCTCGAGAATACTGCCACACCATCTGACTCCGTGACAGGAAATCTCTCCAATTGGCATCCAATTCTTACTGTCTCTCCAAAAGTCAGGAACTGAACTGTTACCTCCACTGCGGATTAGGAAAGTGAGATTTAGATAACAAGTGGGTTGTCTCTGTTTAGTGAGTGACTGGACAGGGGCTGGACTCTGGAGGGTGGGCTTGACCTGTGACTCCAGGCTGCCATCTAGCGAGGGCTTGGCTAGATGTCTTAGAAAGCTGGCAAGTGTCTTTGATGATTCCTGTCCCCATAGGGAAAAGAAGGGCCCCCTGGAGTCTGAAATATACATACAAAGTAGAATGCGTGTATATTATGCATGCACGGCTGTTTGTGGGAGCACGGTCCTGGACCGGCAGCAACAGCATCACCAGGATCTGTTAGATGTGAAATGCTCAGGCCCACCCAGACCTGCTCAATTAGACTTATACTGGTGGTGGTGGTGGTGGGGCGGGGGNCACCATTGATCCACCAAGGTTTAAATTGCAAAAATTGAGATGGCGAAAGGCAAGTTTTGGCTAGAGCATTCCAATCTACTGGTATCATCCTATTTCCCTCAGCAATACCTCTAACCAACCCTGTGGTATAGGGAGAAGTTGGACCAAATTGAGTAACTGCCTGTTTAAGTTCTTTAAGAATTTTAAAAGAAAAAGGTTCATGTTCTAACACATGCATACCATTTGGATATTCTTCATTGGGTGCGATACGCTCCCGAACTATTACTGGAAAGTTCAAAGCGTCCAAATCTCCTTCTATTCTAGCCTGACATATTCCTCTTTCTATAGCTGACAGTGACGAATGCGGATCTTGAGCATAAGGAGGAGGTGCTTGCATAGCGGAAGGAACTGATGTTTAAGTTGTGGTGGTTTTTTATTTAACCCCCAGTCTTTCATTCTAGTTACTGGTGGTGGGGGCAAATGGCTAGATTGCTGTAGACCATCCTCCAAAGAAGGGTATAATGATTTAGGAATTATTGTAGGAGCTTCTAAAGAATCCTCTTCTTTATCTTCCTCCTCTTCTTCCGTGTCAGTATGTAAAGGTTCTAAAACTGACTGGGCCTGTCTCCAAGTTTCCCAAATTGAAGTTGGTAACTTAGCTCCCTGACGGTGTTTTTCACTAAGATCTTTACCTACCACATCCCACTGATCTAAATGTACAGTCCCTAAGCCTGGAAACCAAGTACAATGGGTCTCAATAACTTTTAAAAGTTCCTCTAATTTCTTTTCTGAGACTTTTATCCCTCCTTTCTTAAGTTGTTGCTTGAGGAGACAAATATAAGGTCTGTAATGACTCTCAGCATTTCCCATGTTAGTAGATAAAAAAAAGATAGAACTTGCAGTCAATTATTCACTCAGATGCTCATCTGGCCACGTCCCTCGTGGGACTAAGTCGGTTTTGGCTGAAGGCGCTTCAGTATAAGCCCCCGAACTGGTGAACAAGTGCCCGAAGACACTATTATCAGTCACCGTTATGCCTTATGACAGATTATGGAACCGCAGAGTAGAGCCCACACAAGCTTCGCGACTATTAATAGATTTGAAACTATAATCAATCACTCACACATTCACCCACTTTCATACAAAGGTTGTTAGGTTATTTTCCGGTTACCCCAGTAGAATTCCTCAGGACTTTTCCCTACTTCTCACCAAGTAGAGTGTCGGCCCGTCCTGGGGTCTGCGCAGTGAGAATCGCAATGAAGACTCGGAGTCTACCTTCCCTTCTTCGAGCTCCCACGGTTGGGC
>NW_017732661.1:7286-17045 GCF_001890085.2 Hipposideros armiger
CCCATAGAGGGACAGCAAGTGCAAACATCTCAGGTCAGTTAGAAGGGGGCAGGAGGTCTAAGGGATGTGAAGTGCTCACTGAGAGTGAGAACTTGTAGGTCAGGACCTGCAGGAAGGTGGGCACCAGGTGAGGACAGTCGTGGGGAGCATGGGACAGTGTGCCCCAGGCAGGGAGAAACCATGCAAAGGTCCCGAGGCAGGAAGGTGCTCACCAGACTTGGCACTGTCAGTGGGGAGAGGTAGATAACATGGGGCATTGGTGTCCACATGATCAGTACTTCCCATATGCAAGGAAAGCACCTAGGAGACACTGCACCTGGGGCTCAGCGCTGATCTGCCTGAATTCCTGCCATTCATCAGCCCCGGGAAGAGATGGACACAGCTGGTCTTGCTGGCCATCCAGCCACACCCTGGGTGCCGTTCATTGCTGTCCACCGTCTGCACCTCTGCCCTTCTGCTTGGCATAAACAAGGAACAGGGTGCCCTGCTAGGTATCGAGCACTGAGGGTCTAGGCTTGAAGTCAGGCATTCATTCTCAGGGTGAGAAGTATGTTCTGGCACCATGGCTGCTGTGGGAGCAAGTTATGTGGACAGATGAACCCCAGGTGAGGTATCATTCATGCTTTGAGGCCCTTCCTAGTGTTTCCTGGCTGGGCCTTGGGAAGGTCACTGGACTACCTGGAAAGAGTTTTCTAAGCTATACCTAAGCCAGCTACTTTCTAGGGTGACTCAGGCCCACCTCAGGATGGGAGAAGGTGTGTTGGAGCAGGTTTCTCTGATAAAAGCGTGCACACCTGTCACCTGGGGTCTTCTCAGAGCAGGTCTGGGGTGGGGCCAAGGGTTTGCACCTGTGCCCCAGTGATGCCTGGAGCAGCCAGGGGCCAATGAGCACTCATGTGCACATGGAAGCGACACCCTCCCATTGGACCCCTGCACAGTGCACAGCTGTAACCCACTCTGTTTCTCCTCCAACCCTTTTTGCAGTATCTGTGCTTAGCTTCAAGGAGCTGGGCACTCCAGGGCTTGCTGTGAACTTCCCAGGGTCACTGCTTTCAATTACATTGTTGAGGTCCTCCAGGGCCTGCCAGGGCCCTGTTAAGGGGTGGTTACCACCTCAGCTCCCAAGGAGAGTGTTGCCTCATCTGCTGATTGTTCAAGAGAAGTCAGAAATCTCTGGTTTTATTGTGAAAACTTGATTTTTCAACTTCAGACTAGATTGAGACAGATAGACAGATACACACACACACACACACAGACACACACACACACACACACACACACACACCCGCGCCCCCCCACACACATGTGTGAACAGAGATGTGTAAATCCAGATTCTGCCACCAAGCCCCTTCTTTTCAGTTTCTCTTCTGGTTTTTTCTTCTGTTTTTTAGGTATTTCTTCTCTTCTATTTTTATAATAATTTAAAGGAGTTTTCTGTGTCAGTAAGTAGTCTTATTAACTTTCCATGACATTTATCTTTATTAAATTTTTTGACATGTAATTTATATATCTGTTAGGAGCTGTAAAATTGAAATGAATTTAAAAAAATTGTTTCAAGAATAAATATTTGATAAAATAGCCCAAGAGGGAAAAATGTAGTACACACACACACACACACACACACACACACACACACAAAAGCTAAAATATGTAAATATTTTTATGTGAGTTCACCCTCAAGAATTATGTTAATCACATGATCTTTTGGTGTCTCCCATAACTTTTGTCAGAATGGTTATCCCATTTAAAAGCCTCTGTAACTCATAGCATGATATTTATTGGTAATAGTACCTTGTATTCATGTAATAGCACTTTAACATTCAGTCTTTCATTCGCTTCTGGTCATAACCCTGTGAATTAGACATGATAGATAATGCAGCGCCCATTTATATAGGAGGAGATTGATTTGGACAAGATAAGTAACTGTCCTGAAAAGAAAAACAAATTTATATACGTGGACATTGGGGTGGCCCTGAAGACCAGGTGGGCAGATACCTGCTGCCCCCAACAGCTATTTGAGGTGTTCACTCCCCACCCTGATGGAGAAGTGGGCAATGAAAGCCAGGCTTTGAGGGCTGGCTGTGAGGGGCTCTGGCATTAACCAACCAGAGCTAAGGTCACCTTGAAATCAAAGAGTAGTGAACACAGGATGTCAGCAAATGAACATGATCCTACTAATCTTCAGGTTTACAATAAACCAGTGGCACTGAACTTCTGTTTTTACAGGCAGTCATGTGACCTGAAGTTGGGTAATGCAAGGGGAGGGGATCAGAGCCTTTTGGAAAATCAGCATGCTATTTCCCCATCGTTGCATCACTCCTTGGAGCAGAGTCTTGTTTGTAGGGTACTGCCTGAAAGGGATGTGGCTCCTTGACCTGGACTGCATCTCTACCACACATGAGAGCCTCTTGCATGAACTGTGTATTGAATCAGGGGTGTCTTGTTTGCATTAAGTATGCTTTCCAACAGCTCAGGCTACAGTACCCAGACCCAGCTGCACATTAGTACCACCCAGGGAGCCTTGAAAACTACCAGGCCAATTTGGTCAGGTCTCTGGGGATGGCCCAGATGACACCAACATGTGGCTGGGATTAGGACTACTGGCAAGAAGTGCCTGCTTCAGACTATTTACAGGGTATCACCCTGCACCTGTGAGATCATATTTGTATAGTAATCATCTTGTTTTCACAGGCTCTGACAATCACTGTTTTGTTTTTTTTTTTGCAAGGAAGTAGAAACCTCACCTTTGATGAGGGAAGGGTCCACCTCAGCAGAGAGTACTAGTGCAAGCCACAGCAAACCAGACTTTCCCCTGATTCTGACTCTAAAAGCAAGTGTAATGTCCATAAACCTGTTTTTGTGCAGTCAACTGCTTGGATCAGCATGTTCGGAAGTCCCCGGAGAGTGTCGCTTTGATCTGGGAGAGAGACGAGCCTGCAACTGAAGTGAGGATCACCTACAGGTACCGTGTGTCCCCTGTCAGCAGGCATTTCAGTGTCCCACAGTGTCTCCTGGGCCTCCGCGTCTCTTTGCAGTAGGTGCTGGTACCAGACACTTCTGCTGGACTGTTCCCAGCAGCAGAATTGCCCAGCTTGGAGGAGGCCTGGCCTTGTTGTTCAACTGGCAATACTCAGTGTCTTCAGATTCCCATAGAAAGAATTGTGTCTTTGAGAACAACTATGGTGAATGTTCAAGGCATAGGGGTGGCTGTTGGCACAGCATGTGTCTGGTTCTGGGCTGGGGTCGCCTGAGTATCAGGGAGCATGTTTCAGCTTTGAGAATGTTCTGTCATCCCAGGAAAAGTAAACATGAATGCAAGCTGAATAAAATACACGCTGGCATAATTAAAATCAGCCCACTCAGCCTCTTACTTTTAGTGCACTTACGAGAGTGGTACAAAAAATAAAATCAAGTCTTTTAAAGAGGGGGTACAACTGACATTCATATTCTTTGATTCCTTAAATTCTTCACATGTACCCTTCTGGACCCTTCTGGATTTTATGTATGTGTTGGGGGTTTGAACGAACCCATCATCCAGGAACTAACTCTCCTCTTGGAAAGTGCTGCCTCCTGTAGGGCCTGCCCTGCTTGGGCTCTCTGTGGTTGGTCGCTGCAGGACATTGGGTCTCCCTTCCCTAGGGGTAAAATTCCCTTTGCTAAAGCCACGAGTGCCCTTTACAGCATTATCTCAGACCCACTATGAACCTAAGTTGTGTGTCCTTTATCATCACCCCCACTCCCCATCAAGGAGTTATGAGCACAATTATTCTCCTGGTGGGTGGCTTATAGTGTTTCTTGTCTGATCATTCAACAAGTTTCATTGTGTGCCACTATCTCCGTCAGGACAGGCTGGGTATGTTGCAGTAACAATACCCCAGTGCATGGCAGAATGTGGCTGGGTGGTCACATTAGATTGTAATAGGCACAGAACGCCTGTCTGAGGAGGTGACATTTAAGCCAAGGTCTTAGTGATAAAAAGAAGCAGCTATGAGAAGAATTGAGGAAGAACTTCCTAGGCACATCCAGGACCCTGAGGGGGAGTAAGGGTAGGTAACCCAGGAACAGAGAGAAAGGGCTTGTGGCTGGGGCAGTGAGAGCGATGGGATGTGGTAAGAGGGATGTTCAGAGAAGCAGGTCCAGACCTGGGGGCCGAGAACAGCCATTCCTCCCCTGCCACTCAGGTGACTGGGGGGCCACTGGGCGCCCCTAGTTTCCTAGTTACTTCTCAAAATTGGGTTTTATCACAGACCAAATTCACCAAACTGCTCAGGTTGACTTTTGGGTACAGCAAAGTGATGTTCATTAATTTGCTGCAGCTTCTAGTGGGCACCACCCTACTCGCCCTCCCCTCTTTCCACCAACAACACCCTCAGCCGTCATAGTCCATCACAGCCTTCCCAGCCACTGCATCGACCTGTCTCCTGCTGGCAGAGCTCATGTATGGCAGTTAAACCTTGGGCCCCACCCAGATGACTGAGGCAGATCTCCAGAGGCCCTGTGCCCTGGGGAGCGCTGCTCTAATATACAAACTGACTCCACTGTTTTTTACTATTATTGGCTCACCTTGATGTATGTGTGATTCTTTAGTAAAAGATTAAGACTCTATGGGTAGGGGTAGAGGAACTAACCAACTGGATGCTGGAGATAAAGTGGATCCAGCCATAGACTGATTTCCTTCCATCACTGCCTCAGATGTGCCCAATACCTGGGATTAGGTAGGCGGGCGGGTGAGCATTGTGTGACATTCCCTTGGCTGGGCATCTCCCATGCACATGCTGAGTGTGAGTTATCAGTGTTCAGCTTTCTGAGAGCTCGGCTCAATCTGGCCTATTGAGATGTGTGGTTAATTGTAAACCATGGGGGGAATTCTTAGGACTGGAGCCAGTGTGTTACAGCTGAAAACAACTTTAGTTCCATTGCACCAGAGTAGCCCCAGGCAAGGGACAAACTTATGAATACAGGCAAAGTATTTATTATTGTGGCATAGAATTAACCCCTGGCCATTTGCAAAAGGTAAAAGCATTCACAGACTCTACAAAGTTGGAGAATGAGAAATGGTTTTATTAAAATTAGGGCAGAGAGAATGCCCATGGCAGTGTTTAAAGAAGATGATTGCCACAGGTAGTAATGGCAGGAGGTGGGGTTGGGGGGTCGCAGGGGCAGAATCCAGACTCTGAGAGTGGACAGCTACACTAACTTCAGGTCAGCTTTTTCTTATATAGGAAAGGGGGAGTCGGTCAGGCAGGTCTGGGGGCTGACATCCCTTCCTGGGGTCTGGTCTGTTTGAAGACAATGTTATCTCCAGTCTCTGGACCTCGGCTAGGCCATCCCTGCCTGGGACTTTAATGTGTTACCAGTAAAGACTGCAGGAAGTTGTAAATTGGATTCTGGTGTCCAGTGTCCGGGGCACCTGAGGATTAAGAAATTGCTCTTTTCAGGTTAGGATGTTGTTAATTAACAAGGACTGGGTTTACTTGAGAAAGGGAACAGAGTTCTTCAGTTAATCAGTGAGGGGAGAAACAAAGAGAAAAGAAATGACTATCAGGGTGGATCAAACTGAAAACTAAATCTAATTACAGATGGATAGATAGCGAGCTATGCAGTGAGTCAAACTGCAGTCTAGCTAAGTCTAACTGCGTTATTGATTTCCTGAATTTCACTGTTACATTATTCTTTCTCCAAAAATATACAGACTTAGCCCAGAATGGTTTTACAGACTTTAGCCAGTCTTAGCACCAGATGACTATTGCTATTTACTGTTTGAGTAAAAAGAGAAGTGTGTGTACAGGTTGTTTATAATTACTGCTACTTAATTATATTCCTGGTCTTTTTAGGTTTTTGACATGAGATTTTTCTCCTCTCCTCTCAGAGGAAAGCCACCTAGACACTGGTGCTGACTGTCCTGCTAGCATATAAACTGCCACTAAAATAAAGTGCTTTCTTGCCCAGTGTCTCATGAGGTGACACCCAAGTTGCCCCAGGACAGTCACAAGCCCAAAGACCAAGCTCCAGACTCATAGCTTAAGCTCTTTATGGAAACTCCTTGGGGCTATGGTTCTCAGAGGCCGAAGTGCTGATGGCAGTGCGTTTTCTGGGGACCATGCCCTCCTTGTCTGTTTGAAGTTTGGGACAACATGTCTCATTCTTTGGGTGGCTATAGCCTCTCATTCCTGGGTCTGATCAATTCTTTTGACTTGGCACATTTCTGAAAAATCACTATAGAGTTTGTAACATGAACCAACAGTTCCTGCCCCAACAGCTGTTAGTAACACCTCCATCTTACTTGCAAGAATTGCCACTTTGCCATATGTCTAGGCAGACACTCATGTACATGCCCACTGAGGTACACATATGTACAGAGGGTGCCAAAAATATGAATACACATTTTAAGAAAGGTGAAAAAAGCTATTAAAATTGTAATAATATATACAGATAGCAAAATATGAATACAAGCCATGTGTATACATTTGTTTGGCACCCTCGATATATGTGGTGTGTGTGTGTGTGTGTGTGTGTACCATGTATGCCTGCACACATACATTTTAAACATGCTCATTTTCCAGGTGTTGTCAGAGAGTGGGCTGTTCTTGGCACTATATCCAGGTTCTTGGTATCTCGAGCAAAGAATTGAACGAGATACTGAGGCAAAGTAGTGAAAAAGTAGTTTATTAGAAGAGATAGTACATTTCAAAGAAGTAGAAGCAGGCCCGAGCAGTAGAGAATGGCTCAAGGGCCCATTATTAGAAGAGAAATCACATTCCAAAGAGTTTGGAGCAGGCCACGCACAAAGGCGAGGCTCAAAAGGCTCAAAAAGGGAGGAAGGGACTCAAAAAAGGGGGCCTGACTGCCCCGACATAGAGTTTTTATCCCTTTTGCTCTAGAATGGGCTCTTCCCCTCTGGGCGTGGGACCACCTGATTGACACCTGTGATTGACAAGAGGCTATAGTGGAGAGGGGAGGTCTTTTGGGCGATGCATTCTGTGGGACGTGCAGGAATGCAGAGACCCAGTGCTTGTCTCTAACTGCCTGCCTTGTTTTCCCCTTTGAGAGATGTGATCCCCATAAAATTTCTAAGGGAAGTTGAGGGACAGGAGGTCTCTTCTGTATCTGCTTCCAGCTGTCCCTGGGGTGTTCACGGAACTCTCACCCTAGCTGATCTCAGATGAGAGGAAGGGGTCTCGAGATCTGCCTGGAACACTGTGTTGGCTTCTTTGGTTGAGACTGGCAATCTTGTTGGGGTGTCATCTGTATCCCCAAGGCCCCTGAATGAGGAAAAATAGATTTTAATTAATAAGTCTGTTAGTTCTTATGAAGCCTGTGGCCATTCAGCCTGTCACTCAAGTGGTGTCAAACCCAGAATGGGTTTGGAAAGAATCATTAGGCTTACTGGCCTGGGGAAATGTTAAAACCTATTTAGTCTCTGGGAGGGAATTGTCCAAGAGTTAGGTCTGAAATGGCTTGAGGGATGTTGGGAAGTTACAGGCTTTTAAGTAGTTATCTGAAGCAGGGTAGGAGATTTCTATGAACAATCCATTGTTTAGGATTAAGAAACTGATTTACAAAACAATCAAGAAGCAGGGGGATAGGGGAATTCTATGATTCAGGCTAGGAGGAATCTTTTAGGATTCACAAGCTGATTAGAAGAGTAATCAAAGCCAGGAGCTAAGGAACTAAGAAACTAGGGAGAAGACTTAATATTTCCATAGGAAAGAAAACTTAAAAGTTTTTCAGTGGGGGAAGGAGGGCTACTCAGTTGGCGCACAACACAGGCACGTTTCCACACCTGCTCTTAGTATTCAAGGATCTGTCCTGGAAACTTTCTCCAGGTAGCAGGCATGGCCCTAACTTCTGCTCTGTTAGTTTTACCTGTGATTACTTAGCTCTTGCCTGTGGCTACACTCTCAGGTTGACTTTAAGGATCTGCTATTCTGAATCCTGATGTGTCTTTAAGTGTCTGCTATTTTGAATACTGATACAGGTTGGGGAGGCCTGGTGGGTGGATTTGGGAACCTTGGGGAGGTCCCCATGTCCTCATCCTGTCCCCACCCCTCTTGCCCCATCCGTTCCTTCCCTCTGTGACACCAGCTGGCACCAGTTCTGAGGCGCACCCTGCCAGATGGGCTGAGGCTGCCAGTAGCAGGGTTCCTCAGCAATGCGGGTAGGCCTGGGAGGAGGACCTTATGGGCTGTGGTTTTTTTGAGCTTCCTCCTTCAGAAGTGTAGTGCTCACTTCCCAATGGGAAGCAAAGGGGCAGGAGGGCTTTGCTTGGCAGGGATCAGCCTGAGATTGCTTGCACACATCCCCCAGGGAAAAGGGCAGCCTGTGACCTACGGCAGGCGCCAGCGCCCAAAGGCCTCCCTAGTGCAATTTCAGAGGTGTGTTCAGGGCTGGCCTGAGGAAGCTGTTCTCTCCTAGTGAACCAGCAGGACTACAAACCCTGGGCCCCTCTTGCACTACCTGAGGCTGGACCTGTGGGTCTGACTCCTCCGAGGCAGGGGCTGCAGATAACCTGGTTGGCATCTCAAGGCTTTGTGGCCAGATAGCACTCTAGGCATTACTCTTTCCAGTTGTCCACATGAGCTCCAGCATGGTGCCTGTTTTACAAGATTGTCTTTCGCGTGTATTTCAAGTTGGCAGATTCCAGAGACCTTTGGGGATGAGATGTGGAGAAACACAGATCCCTTTCCTTAAGGAAGGTGGTGGTGGGGTCTCAGGTAGATTCATGAGGTCAAGACCACTGCCTGCCTACAGCCCGTGGTCTGGGCCAGGAATGTCCAAGCTGGGGATGGACACAAGGCATGGAGTACAGAAGACTGAGGCCCTGTGGTTGGTCATGGGTGTCTCTGCATATAGGGCCTTCAGCCCATGGGGTATGCATGGGTACCCAGAAACAAAGGAGAGAGCGGCTACGGATGCTGTGCTGAGAGTATTTACCAAGGCTCTTAACCAGCTTATCTTTTGCCTGAACTTCTTTGAAGAGAGGTCTGAACGTCAACCTGAGTTCAGATGTGGGAGACAGGTGGGCCTGCAGCCTGGAGGCACCTCCCCCAGACGCTTTTAATTAAGCTGTAACATGTTTTAACCCTGCCCAGCATTGTGGACCTCAGCATCCTCATCTGTCAGACTAGGGATTAGAGGAGACCAGCGCTGTTGACTAGTGGGCACAGGGCAGCACATGGTGTCACGCCCAGCGTTATAAAATGCAGAGCACCAGAGCTGGGCACCAGTGCTGCACTAGGAAGGGCCGGTGTACTATGTGTGTCCCCTTGTGAGCTGAATGTAGTTTTCACTGTGGGCCGAGCCCCTGGAGGGGGGGAATTTCTGTAGTTGTTCCATCTGGACTTTCTTATGGGGAGGAGGTGTGTACGGTGAGGAATCCCTGTCCAGAGGAACAGGAGCGACATCAGGCAGCCCTCCACCCTGCCCGCCTCAGCGCTCAGGTAGGCGCCAAGGCGATGGCTTTCTCCCTGGGTGTGCTAGGCCAGCATTGGGTGTCACTGAGACTTGAGGTGGCCTACTGCCTAGTATAGAGGGCCCCCCAGATGGGGCCTAGCCCTGTGGGGTGGCCCTCTGTCTGCGGCAGCTAGACCGGCACACATGGGCAGAGGGAGCCAGGCCAGCCTGCAGCCTAGAGGCATCTCCCCCAGAGGCTTGTTTGTGTCCTTGACCCTACGTGCCTTCAAACCCCGCCACGTATTAAAGTCACAGAAGTGGCAGGTTCCTGTGGGTGCCAGCTGCAGGAAGCAGGAAGCCTTGCCA
>NW_017732661.1:19010-20595 GCF_001890085.2 Hipposideros armiger
GTACTGTGTTGAATAAAAGTGGTGAAGTTGGGCACCCTTGTCTTCTTCCTGATCTTAAAGAGAAAGCTTTTCGCTTTTCCCCATTGAATATGATATTAGCAGTGGGTTTGTCGTATTGGATCTTTATTATATTGAGGTATTTTCCCTCTGTTCTCACTTTGCTGAGAGCATTTATCATAAATGGATGCTGGATTTTGTCAAGTGCTTTTTCTGTATCTATTGATATGACCATATGATTTTTATTTTCATTTCGTTAATGTGGTATATCAAGTTAATTGATTTGCAGATAGTGAACCAACCTTGCATATCAGGAATGAATCCAACTTGATCGTGGTGTATGATCATTTTAATGTATTGCTGAATTTGGTTTGCTAAGTTTTTGTTAAGGATATTTGCATCTATGCTCATCAGGGATATTGGCCTATAGTTTTCTTTTTTCGTACTATCTTTGTCTGGATTTGGAATTAGGGTAATTGAGGCCTTGTAAAATGAGCTTGGGAGTCTTCCCTTCTCCTGGATTTCCTGGAACAGTTTAAGGAGAATAGGTGTTTATTCTTTTTTGAATGTTTTGTAAAATTCACCTGTGAAGCCATCTGGTTCAGGACTTTTGTTTGTTGGGAACTTGTTGACAACTGACTTGATTTCATTAGTTGTAATTGATTTGTACAGATTTTCTGTTTCCATTTGCTACAACCTTGGAAGATTGTATTCTTTTAGCTAGGAATTTATCCATTTCTTCCAGATTGTCCAATTTGTTGGAGTATAGTTGCTTGTTGTATTTTCTTAAAATTTTTTTGTCTTTCATCTGTGTCATTTCTGGTTTTATTTATTTGGGTCGTTTCTTTTTTTTTCTTGACGAGTGTGATTAAAGGTTTGTCAATTTTGTTTTTCTTTTAAAAAAACCAGTTCTTGGTTTTATTGATCTTTTGTATTTTTTTATTTTTATTTTTATTTTTTAGTCTCTATATCATTTGTTTTCACTCGGATCTTTATTATTTCCTTCCTTATACTCAATTTGGGCTTTGTTTGCTTTTCTTTTTCCAGTTCCCTTAGGTGTGAAGATAGACGATTTGAAATTTTTCTTGTTTGTTTAGGTAGGCCTGCATTGCTATAAAATTCCCTCTTAAAACTGCTTTGCTGTGTCCCTTAGATTTGGGGTGGTTGTGTTTTAATTTTCATTTGTCTTAAGGTATCTTTTGATTTATTCCTTGATCTCTTTGTTGACCCATTCATTATTCAGTAGCATGTTAGTTAGCCTCCCTGTGTTTCTGTGTTTTTTCAATTTATTTTCTTGTAATTGATTTCTAGTTTCATACAATTGTGGTCAGAAAAGACACTGGATATGATTTCAATCTTCTTAAATTTATTGAGACTTGTTTTGTGGCCTAACATGTGGTGTATTTTGGAGAATGTTTCATGTGCACTTGAAAAGAATGTATGTTCTACTGCTTTGGGGTGAATTGCTCTAAAAATATCAGTTAAGTCCATCTGGTGTAGTGTGTCATTTAAGGCCACTGTTTCCGTGTTGATTTTCTGCTTAGAAGATCTGTCTACTGGTGTTAGTGGGGTGTTAAAGTCCCCTACT
>NW_017732661.1:22445-24407 GCF_001890085.2 Hipposideros armiger
CAAGTTGGCACCATCATTGCGCTCTTCCCGGGCGAGGCAGATCAGTCGCCGGCTTCTGGACGGCCGTTCACTGCAGCTGCTGGCCGCTCACGCTGGCTACTGGCTACACACGGTAGCCCATGGCAACCCACTGTAGCAGTGGCTGCAGCCTATGCCGTCGCTGGCGACTCATGGCAGCCCAGCTCCAGGCTGAGCTGTTGTTCAGCATCTTAGCTGTGGAGGGCAGTGTCACTGGCCCTCATATGTGGGATCCAAACTGGGACCCTCTGTAGCCGAGAGTGCCCCCAGTGATGCTGTACTAGCTGTGCAAAGCAGGGATCCAGGGTGTCACCAAGGTGGTGTGCATGTGCGGATTATACCAGACCAATGCGGTCTCAGATTTGGCTTTTTAGGGGAGGGTTCAACATAGAAAAGATGTTGCCTTCTGTAGGTTACATGTGAGGCAGGCTCCATAGAGGGACAATGGCTGGTCCCTCCAGGACTCACCTGAAGCTACACAACTCAGTCTTTTTCTGTATGTCTCTGGTGCCTTTCAAGTTGCCGCCCCTCCACTGGAGACCATGTGAGTGTTTGCAATCAAGTGAGTCTGTGTGTGGTCTCTCTAAGAGGGCGCCTGGGTTTCCATCCACCTTTAGCCTCACTTGGATGGACAGACAGAGTCCTCACTGATTTTCACTGCCAGATGTTGTGGGAATTCCTCTTCCCAGTGCAGGACCCCTGGGCTGGGGAGCCTGGTGTGAAGCGGGGACTCTTCCCTCCTTTGAGGGGACCCCTCCCAAGGGGGTGTCCTTCCTGGTGTTTAACCACTATCCGTGGGTTTGGGGTCAGCCTGTTTTGTGTCTCCACCCCTTCTACCAGTCTCAATGTGGCCTCTTCTTTAGATCCTTAGTCATAGGGGTTCTGTTCAGATAGTCTTCAGATGATTCTTGAGGTTGATTGTTCTATAATTTATTTGTAATTTTGGTGTAATCCTGGGACGCCACAGGTACAACATTTACTAATCACCATGTTGGATCTTCTCATCTTTTCATATCTCACATCACTTTTCTGACCCTCAGTTTTCTCATCTGCAAGATGGAAACACACTTCGTTAGCAGGACATGGGGATGAAAGCTCAGAAGTGTCTGGGAGGATGAGGGCCCATTTTAGCTGTAGGTTGGGATCAGTTGAGGGGAGGTCAGCAGAGGATTTCAGATTTGACAAGGGGAAGGGGACGGGGTGGCCCTGTGGCTGCTGGGGCTGGGAGGATGAGGTACCATTTTCAGGGTGAGGACTTTACCTCCAGAGAGCAATCTCTTGTCAGCTAACAGGCAGCCCCTCCCCTCTTCTCATGCACCTTTGCAGCTTGCTCTTCTCACCTCCAAAGTAACTATTTTAGTGAGCAAGCTCCTTCATTAAAATATTGGGGCAATTGAGGGGAAGGATCATTAACTGGCATAATGAGGTTGATGGGTGGGGTGATTGGCCACCTATCATGTAGGACAAAGTTGGTTTGTTCAATAGGCTCCCCGGGGTCAGGGGCCATGGAGAGGCCAGTGATTCCTGGGCTTCTGTGCTGTGTCCTGGCTTCCCACCTAGGAGGAATCTGCATCCTGACTCCCAGAATCCCATAGAAACCCTGTGTTACTTGGATTATACCGGTTTTAAAGACTTTCCTTAAGACTTTGGATCCTGATGTTGAAGCTGGGAAGTGTTTTCAACCTTTCTATATATGACCATTTCTTTTTCTTTTTTTAAAATTATTTTATTTTTTTTAATTGGGGAATTGGGGGGATGGGAACAGTGGTGGGGAATTGGGGGAAGGGGAGCAGACAAGTTGCTGTCTTTTTGTTCTTCAGTCTAGTTGTGGAGGACGTTGCTTCACTGGCCCAAGTTGGCACCATCATCGCGCTCTTCCCGGGCGAGACAGATCAGTCTCCGGCTTCTGGACGGCCGCTCACAGCAGTTGCTGGCCACTCATGC
>NW_017732661.1:25006-66894 GCF_001890085.2 Hipposideros armiger
GTGGGCTCTGGGGTGGGTGGGGGGAAGAGCACAGGTTCTGCTGCCACTGGTGCTTGGAGCTGAGTCTTCTAAAAGTCTTGTTTGTGTTTCCCCTTCTGCTTCTGGAAGCTCAAGACAGTGGGGTAAGCCTGACTCACAGCTTTGCAGCGGGCCATGCTGTGGGGGTCATACACTACCCTGCCTGATGTCTGGTCCCCATCAGGACCTGTCTGGGACAAGTGGCACCAGGAATGACTCCTGGGAAGGTTGTGGTAACATTCCTGCAGCCAGGCTAGGAATAGGACATCCCATCCCTCTGTCTGGTTGACCCTGTGTCCTGGGGGTAGCCCCTGGTTGACTGGACAGGAGTTCACACTAGTGATCTTTGTTCATATTCATGGTGGCTCTTGGTTTTAAAGCCCAGGATCTGATACCCAAAGAGCTTCAGGAACCCTCAAGATCATCCAGCAGGAAAGGCCAGGAATAAGGTTTGAACTCAGCTTTGCTTGGCTCTCTGGCTGTGCTGAGAAACCTGAGTTCTCCATCCCATATGAGGGAGGAGGTGAAGGCACTAATGGGGACCCTGCTGCTCTGCAGCAATAACTTGGTGACAGGCCCAGAGGCCTGTGTACAGAGGCTGAACTCTGCTGTGTGCCGTTTCACTGACCAGGGTGATGTGTTCCAGATGTCAAGTTCTCAGCCACACACCAAGACACACATTAAGTGTTAACACCAGCTGGGGAGGCAAGGGGTCATCAGTGCCAGGGGCTCTAGGTGGCCTGGAGGGAGGGACAAGGGACAGCTCAAGGAGGAGGCCAGACCAAGGGCTGTGGAGTCCTGGTGTGATTGTGGGATAGTGAGAAGCAGAGAGCGCACATGCTCGAGAGGCCCTGTCGGCCTTAGGGTGCCTGGAGGCAAGAGGGTATTACTGTGGATACCAGAGGAAGGGGTACTGGATGGGTGCTGGATGCTTCTCAGGACAGGTGCTGCCCTGCCTGGTGTGCCCTTAACATTCTTTCTCCTGGTCCTCCCTGTGTCTGTCTTAAACCTCATCTAAATGTGGTAACAGCAAGGAGTTGGGGTGGGTGAGAGGCTTGAGAATTTCCTGTCAACTAATCCAGTCAAACTTCCTCTGAGAAGCCTGGAGTGAGGTTTCTGGGCCATTGGCAGATGGGTGGGGGGAGGGATTCATGTGTTCTCTGGGTTGACATAGTCCCTTTCCCCTGCTGGTTCTGCTCAGAAGAGGTCTTGGAGGAAAAGCTTTGACTGAGTTGATACAGTTTGGGCATGGAATTTGGAAGAGGTTAGGTGGGGTCTTACAGATGCCAACATCTTCAGAAGTTCCCATACTTGAGCTTTAGTGATGTGTTATTCTGGTAGGATTCAAAGCAGTGATTTCCAGCCCAGGTGTGCCTGAGTCTCCTGGGGAGGTTTCCAACAACACAACACCCAGATCCTGCTTGGGCCCTGCAGTCAGGATCTCCTGGTGGGGCCTGAGAATCTGTATTTGAAAATTCATCTTTGGTAATATGGTGAGAATGTTTTTGTCAGAATTCAGTTGCATAAAAGGGAAGTCACTGTCACCCTTTTAAATAGAAAGAATTTATCCTGGGTGCTTACAAAGCCACCTGATGTGGAGGAGCGGCCTCTGGGTGGACTTCAGCCCTCACCTCTGGCACAATCAGAATGGGCTCAGGAGACCCACATCACTGCTGGCTTCCAAACACATTGCTATGGCTTTGGTCCATGGGTCAGGAAACCATGTTTATTGCTGGTTCAGCTGCCTCTCAGCACCTTTGAAACTAGTGGAACCTTTCCAGGAAAAAGCCAGCATCTCCCAACCATACTGGGTGGCAGCAAGGCAGCAGCCCACCGTGCAACCGCTCCCTCGTGCAGCCATGTGGTGCAGCCTGAGTCACACACACGAGCCCAGATGTGAGGCATCTTGAGGTGGCGGATGCATTCTGGGGAGGCTGGCCTGGATGCTGAGTGAGAGAATGTCATGGCGACTGCAGGCAGGACGAGTCCAGAATGGGTATGTGGACCCTGATTCTGGTTGATGCATGGATGGTTGACTGTTACAAAGTGGGGACTAGGCCTGTATCTGCTTAGATCCTAGGCTGCTTGGGTAAGGCCTGGTGGTCCCTCCTCCAATGCAGGTGACCAGAACCTCTAAGTCACTTTCATGTGCACCACAGCTGTTAAGTTCTGCTCTAACTTACAGGCTCCAGTCTTTACCCTGTAACTTAGCACTTCTACCAGGGTGGGCCTGTCATAATGTAGACTCATTGCAGATTCACTGACCACTTTCCAAAAGGACAGTCTTCTATCCTTATTTTATAAACCCATTACTTTTTCTAAACTTGACAAATAAATTGTGGACAGTTTTCCAGTCCAATGTTTCATATGAGGAGGTCTTTGGCATGTTATCAACTGGTGCAAATGGGGGCACTTTGGTGGAGCAGCAAAACGGTGCCCCTTCCAAAGAGGTGTGAGGCCTTACGTGGACTTTAGCATCTGGGGGCTAGTGCCTTGGAACAGGGCTGAGCTGCACAACCATCTGCAGTGGCCCTGGTGACAGGGCTGTCATGGAGTGTATCTGAGAGTGTTTTCTGCCTCTGACCCATGGCACAGGAGTGGAGCCTGTGGAAGCTCAATTTCTGAATTTACACAGAACTCAGTGCCTTAAACCCAGGGTCGGGGGGACTGCATGGCCTGGAAAAGGAGTTGACTTGTTATATAAATGTCTAATCACTATGTCGTATGCCTGAAACTAATATAATATTGTATGTCAGCTGTAATTGAAAAATAAGTTCAAAGGAAAGGAGGTAATTTGGAGTAGAATAAAAGAGGCATGCTTTTTGCTCCTCTCTTTTCTTCCAAGTGAACAACTTCCATTTTTATTAGCAGTTATTTATTTATTATCAAATAAGTAAATATTGAGTCAAATGAATTAAATAATTAACAATGATTATTTTTATTTAGGAAAAAATCAGTTGAAATGACCTTTAAGGACAATCTCAGTGCGGGGAGTGGGGTGGGGGCGGGAGGTCAAAGGCTGCTTTTGGGGTACTGAAGGTACCTGGGGTGTGGGGTCTGGTGTTGTGGGGGCTCCTCCTCCCAACTCCTGGCTCAGTCATTCGGTAAATCATGTTGGTAACTGGAAATCGACCATGGTGGGAGTATTTACACTATAATAATTTGAAATGTTATAAGTCAGGGCTTTCTTCCCTAAGATCACTGGTTGTTAAACATTTGCTAGCACAACAGTGGGTTACATGAACTTTTTTTTTTTTTTCTTAGCAGTTTTATGTTTCTCCAAGCTGCGACTAGGAGCCCAGGTAAACAAGCTAGGCCCAAGGCAGTCACACCGAGTTTTTGTACCCTCTGAATTCCCACCCGTGTGACTGTGTCTGCCAGAACAAACTGGCTCTACTTACTTTGCTCTGGGTGTTAACTTGGAAGGCTCTGTGGATTCACTGTAAAGCCTGAGAATTAGAGCCACCCCCACCTGTGTCTGGTCTGAAACTTTCTGTGTGATTTCGCTTGCTCCCTGTTTTGTTGTTGCTGTTGTGGCCCAGTGGACTGGTATAGAGCAGTGTAGAGAGACCCACTGGATCGTATACGGGCATGTAAACTTGGACCAGGACCTGAACAACATCCTGTGGCATTTTTTTCTTTAACCACAGGGAAAAGTGCATGTTTTTAGATAGTTGAAACCTATTTCCTCTCCTAAATTTCACCAGGGAAAGGCCATCACTTCTGTGCCTTCCCCAGGAGGTAAACAAGCCTGCTGGCCAGTGCGTAAATGTCCTGCCAGGACACCAGCTGTTTTTGGGGCTGGGTTCCAGACCGGAGTCCATCAGTGTCTCTTGTCCAGGCTGCCAGCTGCAGGAGTCTCTGGGGTTCTTCGTGCATGGGTGCCTTGCTCCCTCAGAAATATGAGCTGGGCTTTGAGTATGGAAAGGAAAGAACTTCTTTTCAGGAGCCAAGACTCTGACTTTACGCCAAGTGCTGAGGTCTGAGGGGAAATGGCCGAGGCGGAAATTAGGTGTTAATTAGGGAAGAGGACAGAGCTTTTCTGAAGTCTGACCCTTACTCCCATTCCACAAGGTTTGTCTAGAGGCCAATAGCATGCTGGGCTCTGTCAGCTTAGGAAAGAAAGACTCGGGATATGGCATTTGACCTGGGCATGCCTATGGAGATGTACCCAGGGGCAAGTGGTCACTGAATAATGAAGGAAAAGACCACCATCATCCCCAATCCCACCCTCCCTCCCGTTAACCTCCATCCTGATTATGAGAAAGGCTCAATATACTGTTAGCAGGCTTTTAACACTTCTCTTCCTAATTTCCCTTTATTTCATTTTATTTTTTTAAGATTTTTATTAAACAATAGCTAACATATAATAGTATATTAGTTACAGGTGTTCTCCATAGTTATTCAACATTTATAAACCTAAAGAAGTGACCACCATAAGTGTAGCAACCATCTGACACTGTATAATGCTATCACAATAGTATTGACTATATTCCCTAGGCTGTACATTACATCCTCGTGACTTATTTTTTTATTTTATTTTATATTAATTTCAGGTGTACAGCGCAGTGGTTAGGCATGTATAAAATCTGTGAAGTGATCCCCCTGATAAGTCCAGTACTCATCTGACACCCTACAGTCTTTACAACATTGATTATATTCCCTATACCGTATTTCACAACCACATGACTATTTTGTGACTACCAATTTGTACTTCCTAATCCCTTCACCTTTCTCTCCCAATGCCCACGCCCTCCCATGTAGCAACCATTAGTTTGTTCTCTGTATCTATGAGTCTATTTCTGTTTTGTTTGCTTGTTTATTCAGTTCTTTACATTCCACATACAAATGAGGTCATATGGTATTTGTCTTTCTCAGGCTGACTTATTTTACTTAGCATAATATCCTCTAGGTCCATCTATGTTGTTGTAAATGGTAAGATTTCACTCTTTTTTATGGCAGAGTAATACACTATTGTATAAAATGTACAACAATTTCTTTATCTAATCGTCTCTTGATGGGCATTTCTGTTTCCATATCTTGGCTATTGTGAATAGTGCTGCAGTAAACATAGGGAAGCATATTTTTTTCAAATTAGTATTTTGGATTCTTTGGATAAATATCCAGGAGTGGAATTCCTGGGTCATAAGGTAGTTCTATTTAAAAAAAATTTTTTTTAGCTGAGCCACCCTGCCACCTGTTGGCAGGTCAGCGGCAGCTCAGCTGAGGCCAGGAATTGAACCGGCGACCCTATTGCTCAGAGCTCGCACTTTTGAGCGAGCTCTTAACCAACTGAGCCACTCGGCTGGTCCTAAGGTAGTTCTATTTTTAATTTTTTGAGGAACCTCCATACTGTCTGCCACAATGGCTGCACCAATTGGCAACTCCACTAACAGTGCAGAAGAGTTCCCTTTTCTCCACCAACACTTGTTGTTTGTTGATTTATTGATGATCGTCATTCTGACAGGAGTGAGATGGTATTTTATTGTGGTTTTTAGTTGCATTTCTCTGATGATTAGTAACATCGAACATCTTTTCATATGTCTATTGGCCATTCGTATGTCCTCTTTGGACATATTCAGGTCCTCTGCCCATTTTTTAATTGGATTGTGTGTGTGTGTGTGTGTGTGTGTGTGTGTGTTGTGTTGTATGAGATTTTTATAAATTTTGGATATTAACCCCTTATCCAAAATATTGGATAATTTTTTATTGACAAATATCTCCTCCCATTCAGTAGGATGTCTTTTCATTTTGTTGATGGTTTCCTTTGCTGTGAAAAAACTTTTTAGTTTGATGTAGTTCCATTTGTTTATTTGTTTGTTGGTTTCCCTTGCCTGAGAAGATATATCAGTAAAAACGTTACTAAGTGTAATGTCTGAGAGTTTATTTCCTATATTTTTTCTAGGAGTTTTATGGTTTTGGGTTTTATATTTGAGTCTTTTATTTTGAGTTTATTATTGTATATGGTGTAAGAAGGTGGTCCATATTCATGTTTTTGCATGTATCTGTCCAGTTTTCCCAGTACCATTTATTGCCTAGACTGTTTTTATCCCATGTAAATTCTTGCTTCCTTTGTCATAAATTAAATGACTATATAGGCATGGATTTATTTCTGGGCTCTCTATTCTTTACTGTTGATCTATGTGTCTGTGTTTATGCCAATACCTTGCTGTTTTGATTACTATGGCCTTGAAGTATAGTTTGATATCAGGTAGCATGATACCTCCAGATTTGTTCTTAATTCTCAGGATTGTTGTGGCTATTCAGGGTCTTTTATTGTTCCATATAAATTTTAGGATTATTTGTTCCAGTTCTGTGAAAAATGCCATTGGTATTTTGATAGGAATTGTATTGAATTTATAGATTGCTTTGGGTAGTATGGATATTTTAACTATATTAATCCTTCCCATCCATTGCATTGTATATGTTTCTATTTATTTGTATCTTCTTTAATTTCTCTCTTCAATGTCTTATAATTTTCTGGGTACAGGTCTTTACTTCCTTGGTTAAATTATTCCTAAGTATTTTATTTTATTTTATTTTTGATGCAATTGTAAATGAGATTGTTTCCTTAATTTATCTTTCTGATAGTTTGTTACTGGTATATAAAAATGCAACTGATTCCTGAGTATTAATTTTGTATCCTGCTACTTTACTAAATTCATTTATCAGTTCTAATGGTTTTTTGGTGGAATCTTTTGGGTCCTCTATATATAGTATCACGTCATTGGCAAATAATTACAACTTTACTTTTCCCTTTCAGTTTGGATGCCTTTCATTTCTTTTTCTTTTTCTGTCACTTTAGCTAGAATTTCCAGTACTGTGTTGAATAAAAGTGGTGATATTAGGCATCATTGTCTTGTTCCTGATCTTAACGGAAAGGCTTTTAGCTTTTTCCCCATTGAGTAGGAGATTCACTGTGGGTTTGTCATTATATGGCCTTTGTTATGTTGAGATATGTTCCCTCTATTCTCACTTTGCTGAGAGCATTTATCATAAATGGATGTGGGATTTTGTCAAATGCTTTTTCTCCATCTATTGATATGACAATATGATTTTTATTTATCATTTTGTTTGTGTGGTGTATCATGTTAATTGATTTGCAGATATTGAAACCTACCTTGCACACCAGGAATGAATCCCACTTGATCGTAGTGTATGATCATTTTAATGTATTACTGAATTCAGTTTGCTAAGATGTTGAGATTATTTGCATTTTTGTTCATTAGGGATAACCTGCCTACAGTTTTCTATTTATTTTATTTATTTATTATTTATTTATTTTTTGTAATGTTTGTTTGGTTTTGTAGTCAGGGTAATGGTGGCCTCATAAAATGAGCTTGGGAGCCTTCCCTTCTCCTGTATTTTTTGGGATAGTTTGAGGAGAATAGGTATTAATTCTTTTTTGAATGTTTGGTAAAATTCACCTGTGAAGCCATCAGGTACAAGACTTTTGTTTGTTGAAAGCTTCTTGATTACTAACTCAATTTTGTTGGTAGTAATCGGTCTTTTCAGATTTTCTGTTTCTTCTGGATTCAGCCTTGGAAGATTATATACTTCTAGGAATTTATCTATGTTTTCCAGATTGTTTAATTTGTTGGCACATAGCTGCTGATAGTATTTTCTTAACATTTTTTTAAATTTTTTTATTTCTGTGGCATCAGTTGTTGCTTCGCTTTCATTTCTGATTTTGTACATTTGGGTCCACTGTTTACTTTTCTTCGTGTGTCTGGTTAAAAGTTTGTCAATTTTGTTTATTTTTTCAAAAAACCAGCTCTTGGTTTCATCTTGGTTTGATCTTTTGTATTATTTTTTTTTAGTCTATATTTTGTTTATTCCCACTCTGAGCTTTATTAGTTTCTTCCTTGTACTCACTTTGGGCTTATTTTGCTGTTCTTTTTCCAGCTCCCTTAGGTGTAAAGATAGACTATTGATTTGAGATTTTTCTTGTTTCTGTAGGTAGGCCTGCACTTCTTAAATTTACTGAGACTTGTTTTGTGGCCTAACATGTAGTCTGTCTTGGAAAATGTCCAATGTGCACTTGAAAAAAATGTGTATTGTGCTGCTTTGGGGTGAAATGCTCTAAAAATATCAATTAAATCCATCTGGTTTAGTGTGTCACTTAAGGCCATTGTTTCTGTGTTGATTTTCTGTCTAGAAGGTCTGTCTTGGTGTCAGTGGGGTGTTAAAAGTCCCCTATTGTGATTGTGTTACTGTTAATCTCTGCCTTCATGTCAGTCAATTTTTGCATTATATATTTAGGTGCTCCTATGTTGGTTGCATAAATGTTTACTAGGGTGATATTCTCTTGTTGGATTGATCCCTTTATTATTATGTAATGTCATTCTTTGTCTCTTATAGTCTTTATTTTGAAGTGTATTTTGTCCAATATAAGTATTGCTGCTCCAGCTTTCTTCTCATTTCCATTTGCATGAAATATCTTTTTTATCCCTTTCGTTTCAGTTTGTGTTTGTTTCTCGATCTGAGGTAGGTCTCTTGTAGATAGCATACGGATGAATTTTGTTTTCTTATCCATTCAGCTACCCTATGTCCTTGGATTGGAGCATTTAAATCATTTCCATTTAAAGTGATTATTGATAGGTACATTGTTATTGCCATTTTATTCTTCACATTTTTTATCTTCATTTGTTGGTTTGTTTTCTCCTTTCTTTTGCGTAAAGAAATCCTTTAAAAAAAAGGATAGCAACTTGCCTGTTCCCCTCCCCTAACTCCCCAATAAAATCTTTAAAAAAAAATACTGGTAGGAGGTAGGGGGACACAAGGCAGGCTAACCCCAGGCCAATGGATGGAGGTTGAATGTTTGGAGGGTCACCTCAGTGGCAGAGGTCTCCCCTGAAGAGAGAGTGGTCCCAGCCCCATGCCAGGCTCCCCAACCCAGGAGTCCTGTGCTGGGACGAGGAGTTCCCATGGCATCTGTCAATGAAGTTCAGTGACAACTTTGTCTGCCCTTACTGGTGGGGCAGAGGACGGCTAGAAACACATACACCCTCTTATAGAGCCAGCACACAGACTCGCTCGCTTGTGGGCACTTGTCTCATCTCTGGTGGAGGGGCAGCAGCTCGGGAGGCCCAGGAATATGTGGGGAAGGACTGAGTTGTGTGGCTTCAGAGAAGAAACTGAAGGGATAGGAACCATTGTTGTCCCTGTGTGGAGCCTGACACGTGTGACCTGTAGAAGAGCGCCATCTTTTCAGTGTTAAGCCCTCCCCCAAAGGGCCAAGTCTGGGACCTGGGACTGCATTGGTCTGGTAAAATCTGTGTGTGTGCACTGCCTTGGTGAAACCCTGGGTCCCCACCCCTCTGCACAACTGGTGTACATCACCTGGGACATTCATGACTGCTGGGCTGCTGGCCCCACCCCACAGGCTGCAGAAGCCTTTTTGCTGTGGGCAAACTGCCCGTGGTAGCCCTGGAAACGTTTGCTGGTGGGTGGTAACCTAAGACCTGTGCCTCAGTGGCTCTTGGGCAGTTTTTGGGAACCTGCAGGCCACGGGCCATGGCTGACTGTGGTGTTGTCAGGGTGTTTTTGTGGGGAGGTTGTAGGCCCAGCACTAGTGAGGAAGTCTAGTTGTGGAGGATGTCGCTTCACTGGTCCATGTTGGTATTATCATTGCGCTCTTCCCGGGTGAGGCAGTCGCTTGCTGGCCATTGGACAGCCGCTCATGGTGGCTCATGGCAGCTCACGAAAGGTCACGAAAGCTGACACCCACTACCGGCCAGGCCCACTGCAGCCTACGCCGTCACTGGTGACTTACGGCAGCCCAGCTCCAGGTCGAGTTGTTGTTCACCATCTTAGCTGTACAGGATGCAGAATCACTGGCCCTCATGTGGGATCTGAACCAGAGCCCTGCTACTCAGAGCTGGCGTCCCAAGCCAACTCCTAATCAACATGCCACTCTAACTCGTAATCAACGCGCCACTCAGTTGGCCCCCTCCTACCAGTCTTGACGTGGCCTCTTCTTTATATCCTTAGTTATAGGTGTTCTGTTCAGCTAGTTTTCAGATGATTCTTGAGGTTGATTGCACTATAATTTATTTGTAATTTGGTGTGAACCTGGGATGCAGGAGGCATTGCATTTACCTAATCTGCCATCTTGGAGCCAATTCGTCTATTTTCCCTAGTTACCCTTTTGAATAAGGTGAACCTCAGGTTCAGAGCCTGTAATTTACTGTTAAAATTAATTTACATAAAAATAAACCAACTCTGCAAAATGTTACATAAATAATAATACAGTTGGCATATGGCAAAAATCATGAAGTCCAGGTACCTTTGCAATAGAAAAGCAAGCTGTTCTGATACTGAGGGTTACAGAGGAACTGGTTAAGACAAGACCTCTGGAGACAGGCCTAACCCTTTCAGTTGAATAGTTGTGAGAAAGTCACTTAACTGCTGTGTGCCTCAGTTTCCTCATCTGGAAAATGGAGGGGGTAAGATGATAGCTCATACCCTACAAGCTATTGTAGGGTTACATGAGTGTGTAAAGGATTCAGAACAGTCCTGGGCACAGGACATTCACTTAATAGCTGTTAGTATTGTCATCCCATGGGAAGGAAATGTGAATGGAGGGAGGGGGTAGGCAGGCAAAAGGAGAGTGTTCTGGATAGTAATATGGGGGCCAGACCCTCAATGCTGAGGAGGTAGAGATGGTGGGTCTGATGGTGGGTGTGGCTGGCCTAGAGAGGAGGTTCTTTGTGCGTACAGTGGGGGGCATATGTGGCTGGAGAAGGTGGTGGAGTTGCTGGTGGGGACAGACATGAGTGATGGATGGATGCAGAACGAAGAGCATGGTGAGGTGAGCCTGCTGTCCCTCCAGCCTCTGAGAACTGCAGGCCATGGGTGAGTGCCTGGAGCCTGCGGGTCAGTAGCAGCCTTCACTGTGGGGGATGCACCCTTCTTAGATCCACCCCCCACCCCAAGGTGAGGACTTCCCATCAGCACCTGCCACGGGGACACAGCAGGTGGGCTGTGCAGGTGAACGCTTAATGCGTGGCATTCAAATGCACTTTTGAGGCTTATTCACCCTGAGCCAATGACACAGATACCCGCAACTTACACAAAAGCAAACTGGCATTTTCAGTCTCCCTCCTGAGAACAGACACTTGAGGTGCCCATCTTCTATTAAGGCACCACCAGTTTTCACTAAGTTTATTTGTCTGCCAATTTTTGCAATAATTGTGCCTGGGACTTCATATTTGGTCCTTGTCTTAACTCTGTTCCAGCTGCTATCACAAAATACCACAGACTGGGAGCTTACAAACCACAGAAACTTATTTCTCACAATTGTGGAGTCTGGGAGTCTGAGATCAAGGCACCAGCAGGCTGACATTCTGGTGAGGTTCCCTCCTCCTGGGTCATAGCCAGTAACTTCTTGCTGTGTCCTCACATGGTGAAAAGGGGCAAGGGAGCCCTGTGGGGTCTCTTTTATAATGGCACTAATCCATTTCATGAAGGCTCCACCCTTCTGCCTCCTCACCTTCCAACAGCCCTTCCTCCTAATACCATCATATTTGGGGGGACACAACTATTCAGATAATAGCAGTATTCACAACCACCTTGGTAGAGGGCCCTATCATTAGGCCATTCTATAGCTAAGACAACCAAGGCCCCAGGTATATGGGGAGCTGGAGTGGGAACCCCATCTCTGATCAGATGTTCGGCCTCCAATGACACGCTCTCCTGAGAGTTAAACTCTGAGTGCAGTACTTTCTACAGAGTATAGCCTCAAGGAACATACATTTATTTTCTGTAGGGAATTTAGAAAACATGAAGCTTTAGTGACCCCAAATTCACGGGTTGACCTGGTGTTACCAGTGGCAGTTCAGCTCTTGTGTTCTGTGAACCCTAAGTGTGCCTGGGACCTTCCTTGGAAAAGAACAGCTTTGGGAGTTTTTTATGTTTAAGTGTCGCTACTGCTTTATATTTTACTACAGCTTCTCTTTGCTAAAGTTCATAGTCATGAAATCAAGTAATGATGTGTGAGGAATTTCATACTTGGTTTATGAGCCCATTCAGCTGAAGTTCTGAGCGTCTATTCTCTCAGTGGTAGTAAGTAGCAGAGTGAGCAAGTTTCATCACCATTAAATCAGATTTAGTGACTACAGTAATGTCTGGGCCAGAGGAATCAGCAAGGAGGGAAGGAGTTTGTCCTGAGGCCTGGTTCTGAGATGTGATTCATGAGCCGTCTCTGTGCTCTGCCCGGCTTTCCATGTGTGAGACAGGTCCCCTTGCTATGTTCTGCTTTTGCAAAGCCAATTCTTTCATTTCTCACCAATTTCATCTTCCAAAACTGGCTTGCTGAAGAGAACATCAAATTCTAGAGAAGTGTACTGAGGAAAGATGAGTGTTTTTCAAGTTCTGCATCTAGACTACAGAGTTGGCCTCTTCTCTATCAGCACTCAGTCTTGGAGAAGAGAAGTAGCTATCTGTGAAATGCTTTGTGTCTGTCACAGGCCTTACATTCACATACCAACACAATTACCTGGGTTTACTTCCCTTATTGGCAGAAGAAAATGAAAACAAAAGTAGCTGGGAGTTGGTTTAGCAGTGAGGTTGCTCCTTCCCACTTGCTCTCTCAAAGGGGCAGAACATTTTCCTGCTGGTGTGACACTGAGGTGATAGCCAACCTCGCCCTTTCTTGGTTCAGGAAGGTGGAAGGCATCAGCAGAGTGGACAGGCACTCATGGTTAGAGCCCAGGCTCCAGTTGCCCTGGGCCTGCCGGGCTGTCATCGCTTCAAGCTTAACTGCTTTCCCCATTCATTCAACACATATTTATAGAGCACCTTCAATGATCTAGGCTCAGTTCTGGACACTGGAAAGAAGGCAATTAACCCCCAAGTCTCTGCCGGAGTACAGATTGACAATAAAGGCAGTAAGTCTGATAGCTGCTGTCTATTTAATGACTACTAAGAGCCAGAGTAATTGTAGGAAGTGAGCAAATCATGGATTCCTAATTTGTTCATTTCTTAAATACAACCACACACACACATGGCTTGCCTTACTTCCCTGGGCTGGCATCAGGAAACACCGAGGAAGGAAAGATACTTTAAATTAGAACCATGAAAAAACAGCTTTGATTTAAAGATAGATAGACAAATAAATAAACTCTGTTTCCAGCTGTGTGCCATTTTTGACTGAGCTGTGCCAGCGGTGCTTTTATACCATCTGAGTTTAGGCAGGTGTTATGTTGGTTACAAATACTTATGGTCAAATTTTGTCTTTAATACTGGATAAATGTTATTCCCAGTTGATGCTTAAGGGTTGGCTATAGAAAGTCTGTTTCCTTCCTCTAAGGCCAGTCAGCATTTTACTGGCATTAAGCACCAAGTACACAAGGCCACATTTGTGTATTTGGACACATTTTGCATATACCCATATTGAAGGCTTGGCCTGGGGGAATCTACGTTGCAGACAAACTTAGGTATCTTCCTCAGTACCTGAATAGCAAGTGTTATATTTATTTTTGCACTTGAAAATATAACTCTAATTAATTTTAGTGAGATCATTTCTCAGAAAGTTGGATGTTACTGTCCCTTGGAAAGATCCCACAGGCAAGGAGGAAGCCAGTGTTTCCTGCAGCCCAAAGTGTGGGTCACTGAGTGGCTGCATTATCAACAGTAGCATTTCAATTTGTAGAAGTTTTTGAGAAGTCATGCATATCTTAAAACTTGCTTTTGAACAATCTCTGAGTACTTGGAATAACAGGATCATTTGAATAACATTTATTTTTCAATGACTTGAAGACCTAATCAAATATGGCTTGTTTACCATATGTTCCAATGGTATAAGTTCTGGAGGAGATAGCTAATGAAAAGCAAAAGTTTAAAGTGAAAAATCCAAGTTTGAAAAATAACAGATTAGCTGGAAAGATGAGGAGAGATCGAGATAGAATTAAATAGGGAAATGGAAAGTCTGTTTTAAAAAATAATTCCCTGATTGATCATAATATGGGAAAACACTGGTTAAAGAGCAACTGTTCCGTGTATGTATTGGAGAATAGAGGTGTATTAGTGAACTCATTGAATTTGAGCCACCTGTGTCAGATGTTAAAAATCAATGTGCTCTTGGGCCAGCTGAGTGGCACGTTGGTTAAAAGTTCGCTTGGAAGTGCCAGCTCTGTGCAGCAGGGCCCCGGTTCGGATCCCACATTAGGGCCAGTGACGCTGCGCCCTCTACAGCTAAGATGGTGAACAACAACTTGACCTGGAGCTGGGCTGCCGCGAGTCACCGGCGATGGCGTAGGCTGCAGTGAAGCAGCAGTGGGCTGCCATAAGCTATCGTGAGTGGCTGGCAGCCAGCGTGAGCTGCCAAGAGCTGCCATGAGCAGCTGCCTAGTGGCCGGCGACTGGTCTGCCTTACCCGGGAAGAGCGCAATGATAATACCAACATGGGCCAGTGAAGTGATGTCCTCCACAACTAGACTGAAGAGCAAAAGGACAGCAACTTGTCTGTTCCCCTTCCCCGATTTCCCAAAGCTATTCCCCTTCCCCAATAAAATAATAAAAAAAATTAATGTGCTCTTAATTTACATGGTTAAATAGAGTTGAGATCCAGGGTCTGGATACCTATATTCTGCTCTGTGCAGACACCATAGGAACATGGGGGCCCACATGGTAACCTGGAGGTGTCTAGAGTGGGGTCATGGAAGGCTGGACGAGAGAACCTGGGAGACGAAAAGCTTCATGGGGTGGTGGAGGGTCTTCAGGAATTTGAAGGGCTGTCATTGAATGACAAATTAGATTTCTTCAGGGTAGCATTAAAGGGCTGAGCTAGGACCAAGGGGTGGAATTTGAATAGGTACAAATCTTGGTCCAATTTTAGGAAGACTGTTTCTCTACCAAAGTGATACAGTAGAGACAGTCCTGTGATGTGGTGACTCCTAGCAATGTGATGTTTAAGCAGAGGCTCAGCTGCTGTGGACAGGAATGTGGCAGCGAGATTTCTGAACCCCAGGCTGTACCCTCTTGCCCTTCAAGGATTCCTTCAACCTTGAGGCTTATGGCCTTGGCAGAGTGGCTAGAAATGGGAGTGAGCTTGGATATTTACCTGGATCCCATTCTTTATCAGAAATTTCTCCTTTGGATGCAGCAGCAGGGGTGTGGGACCCCCAGCTCCAGCTCCGGGGCACATGCTGAGTCCCCTTGACCCTCTAGGGGACACATGGCTTGCCTTCGAGTAGTCTCCAGACCCTTCCCCAGGGTTATGGATCGACTGCCAGGCAACTTCTGCCCCTGTAGAGAAAATTCACTTATTCCTTTCCCATTTGTTGCCTTCCTTCTCCTCGCCACAGCCAACCTTTCCAGAAAGCTCTCCCTGCTGCCCTCAGCCGTGTACCACTAAGCTGAGATGATGAATGCCCTTCACACTCTCAGGCAGGTGCCTTCACTTCCCCAGAGCTGTGCTTTGGGAAGAAACATTCCCTTTCATGTCCTTTGTCTAATGCCCCACTCACCCCCATAGTACCTAGAATGGAATTTTTAACATCTTAGGAATTCACTAAAGTGAGTTAGCTGATTTAATCATTTTTAGAAAATGATTTCAAACAAAGATATCTGATGGGAAAGCGAATAACTACTGAATGTTTGGCAGGGTCCTGGGTGGGTGACACTTCTCATGAACACTTGTGACAGTTACACAAGGTGGATGGTACCTGCTGTTTCTCAGATGATTGTGTGGTAGCTGAGAAAGGTAAGCCCCCATGCCAATGCAACTGATATAGAAAGCTAATGCAGGCCTTTCTGTTGGGACGGTTCACATTTGTCCCTTGACTTCAAACTGCTGCCTTTGGTCTGCAGAATGACTGGATTTTATCATGATTGATGTGTGATACACAGTCAAGCTTCTCTCTCTCCCAGCACTGTCTGGAGCCTAAGTCCTTTGAGCTATGAAGATGGCACCTGTGCTGGAGTTGAGTTACTCTTCTGTGTCATTGACTATAGCTGCCCCTTCAGCACTGTCACAGGCCATCCCAACCTCTTCTTCTGAAGTATGGTTTCGGCCCTTGGAATCTCAGAAGTTTGGTGTTGGGGGATGTTGGGAAGGGGCTCGCTCTTTCATCATAAACTTAGGTAAGTGGTGGGTGGGGTGCCATTGAACGGTGCCTTTGCCCTCCTGAAAGCTTTTAGGAGAAAGATGAAATCCTGCAGAAGAGGCACACTGGAGCTAGTCAGCAGGAGTCACCGGTGGCAGTGGGATGAAGTGCAGGCTGGGTATGGTCTCCAGGTGATCTGGTTCTTATCTAGTCTCCTTGAATGATGGCTTTGGGAAGAAACATAAGCCCCCTTGAGGTCCCTGCCTGAGATGGGGACCTTTCATTTCCATTCCACTGCAGTTTCCTGAGCAGCCTCTTGTTTAGCTCCACCTTTCTCTAGAGCCCTTTCCTTGATGACCCTGTGAAGAGAGGGGAGCTATGCAAACATACTTTTAGGGGCCTTGCAGAGCTCCAGGGTCTAACCTCTTGCCTACCGCTGGCAGCAGAAGCTGCTGCTTCCCTACTAGGGGCCTCTTGGAACACTGCAGAGGGCATGGGTGCAGCCCTGCTGGTGGCCTGTCCCAACCAGAGAGAGGAGGGCCTTGGTTTCTCCTTATTCTGTCTTTCTGTGTTAGTTTTAAAAAAATTAAATAGTAAAACCTTACCATGTAATCATACCACAGCAAAAATGGAAAATGGTTAATTGCAAAGTCCAGATTCCGCTAGACCAGGCGTTAGAGCAAGGTTGAAAGGAGCCTCCAGCTTACTTCCGCTCTTCGGGCTGCATTTCTCCATTGCCGGCTCCACGCCAGACCAGTGGGCAGCTCCCAGAATTGACTGCTAGACTCTGATTGGGCCAGTTTGGGTCTCGTGGCAACCCCTAAGCTAACCAGCTTGTTCAGAGAGATACGGGGTTCTGATTGGCAGGCCAAGCCTCATGATAAGCCCAGGAGTGGAGGCCAGGTCACATGCACAAGGGGAGAGGTGTGGGACAGTGGTCCCTGGTGCAGCCCATCTCCATCCCACCATGCACATTCAGCGCCTAATATGCAGAAAAACGGGGTGCTCTCATTAACCCCCAACCGTGACTTGATGCTGCGCAGAGGGTGACTGTCCGGTGGCTCACCTTCCCTGCCGACTCACTTTGGGTTCCCAGAGTTGGAGTCTGCTGCATGAGCCTGAACCCTGCCTGGTAACAGCCTTGCTTGGTTCCATTGGCCTGTGTTGATTTAAAAAACTGGGGCCCTGTCCCTACTGACTATTACTTATGAAATCTTTATTTCAGAAATGAACGTTTTTAGGAGTCTCAGGGCTATGAGAATCTAGGCTTTGCCGCTTGGGGTCTTTGAGTAGCGCTGCTCTAAATGAAGGCAAGGATAGTCATTTTACCTCAGCAGCATGACAATGAATCTTTGTTGATATCAAGACCGGTTAAAAACATTGTTTTCTGGAAAAGAACTTACCATGCAATAAGTATTTGGTTGTCTGCTATCCTCCAGGCACTGACTGGGTGTACAGTACTTGCAGTTTGCAGAATTATTTCTCCAGATTTTTCTGTGTTTTGGGCCTCCTCTATCTCTGATGGCCTTCTCTTCTCTGTGCCACAGGGAACTGTTGGAGACCACATGCCGCCTGGCCAACACGTTGAAGAGGCATGGTGTTCGACGAGGGGACCGTGTGGCCATCTACATGCCTGTGTCCCCATTGGCTGTGGCTGCAATGCTGGCCTGTGCCAGAATTGGAGCTGTCCACACGGTTATCTTTGCTGGCTTCAGTGCGGAGTCCTTGGCTGGGAGGATCAATGATGGTGAGCATGTGGGCAGGGAGAGAGAGGGAGGAACCTAGGGTCCCCTGGTCCTTGTTTCTTGGGGCTTGGCCATCAGGACTTAGAGTGGAGACAGACATTAATAAAACCACACAGACAAATGACAGATACTACCAGGGACAGGCACATCACTGAATGAGCGTTTGTTCGATGAGCTGAGATCCGAGTGTGTGGATTTGCCCAAGTGAAGAAGGGAGGGAAGATTTCAGGTGGAAGGAATAGCATAGGTACTGGCTGAGTTGTTGGAACACAGTATGTGTGAGGGCCTGAAGGAGGCTGGCATAGCTCCAGAGGAGGAGGGAAGAAATGTGTAGGGTGAAATGAGACTGGAGATGTACAGAGAAGGTCCCACAGGTCAATAGCTGGAAGCCTTTCATCGTGAAGAATGATGGGGACCATCTCCGGAGGCCTGGAGTCAGGTATGAGAGCTTGTGATGTATCTTTAAGGCTTTCTGTCGACAGGTGGGTCAGAATTTCCTGGACAGTGTGCAGAACAATATCATCTCCTTCCCTTTTTTAGTGTCAGAGGGCCCAGCGTTTGGATGGTGCCCCATGTCTGTGCAGCCTGAACCCTGCTCTAATGAGATTCTAGACAGTCCTTGAACTGGCTCCCCAAGGAGGGTGTCAAGTTCTGGGGGCCATCAGGAATTCTTTGTGTCTCAGCAAAGACTTGTCTGTGGGTGGTGAACAGAGCTAAAGGTTGGAGTTTTCAAATCTCTGCTGACCATTTTCTTTAGAAAAGGCTGGTATGCCTTTCCACTACCTTTCACTGTTTCTCCCTCCACTTCCAAGTGTTGATGCTGCCACCCCTTTCTCTTTCTCTCTCTAAACTCTGTAGCGCTTACTATGTGCGAGTCACTGTTATAAGCACTTTGCAAAGATTATCTCCTTTAATTTAACTTAGTCCTCATAAATATCATATGAAATACTATTCTTACTATATCTCCCTTTTTTATTACCATTATAACCATTTTAAAGAGTACAATTCCATGGTATTAAGTACATTCACAGTGTTGTGCAACCGTCATCACTGTCTATTCCAGAACCTTTTCATCACCCCAAATGGACTCCTCATACCCATTAAGCAGGCATTCCTCTTTTCCCCCTCCACTCAGCCTCTGGCAACCGTTAATCTGTTTTCTGTCTCTATAATTTGCCTATTCTGGATATTTAATATAAATGAACTCATACAATATTTGTCCTTTTGTGTTTGGCTTCTTTCACTAAGCATAATGTTTTCAAGGTTTATCCATGTTGTAGCGTGTATCAGTACTTCATTTTTTATAGCTGAAAAATATTCACTGTATGCATGTACCACATTTTGTTTATCTGCATTCGTTGGTGGACATTTGAGTTGTTTCTTCTTTTTGGCTACAGTGAGTAGAGCTGCAATGAACATTTGTGTACAAGAACATCTGCTTTCAAATTTTTTTGTGGGGGGGTGGTGGTTGGGTGGGTATATACCTAGGTGTGGAATTGCTGGCTTAAACGGTAATTCTATATTTAACATATTGAGGAATGCAAAACTGTTTTCCGCACATCTGATCAGCAATATTTGAGGGTTCCAATTTCTCCAAATTCTCAACACTTGTTATTTTCCTTTAAATTATAGCCTTTCTAATGGGTATGAAGTGGTATCTCATTGTAGTTTTGATTTGAATTTTTCTTATGAATAATATCATTGTGCATCTTTTCATGTGCTTGTTGTCCATTTTTATGTCTTTGGAGAAATGTCTTCTTAAGTCCTTTGCCCATTTTTTAATTGGTTGTTTGTCTTTTTGTTGTTGAGTTGTAAGAGTTCTGTATATATTCTGGACACTAGAATACACACACACAGACACACACACACAGACACACACACACACACACACACACACACACACACTGGGGGTGTCAAAAAATGTATACACGTCTCTTAATGTTATCTATGCTCAAGCAGTAGTTCGTTGTAATCAGAAGTGTCTGGACGCTGATGGTAACCACTTTGATTACCTCTTGTAATTACAGAAGTCAAATATGACTTGTATTTATTTTTTGTTATTGGTATATATTCAGTATTACAATTAATACAGTTTTTTTCTGGCCTTTTGAGCTTCCTTTGCTTGGCCTGCTCCAAACTCTTTGGAGTGTACTTTCTTTTCTAATAATGGCCCTTGAGCCATTCTCTACTGTTCCGGCCCTCTTCTCTTTCTTTGAAAAGTATTTTCTCTTCTAATCTTTTTTTCCTGCAACGTTACCTCTCTGGCCCATGTCTCCATTCTTCGGTTCCATAAGACCAGGATCCTGGTACACACATACAATCACACATCAAAAAATCCTGTTTCACCATGTTCCCCAGCCCCAATTCCCTAATACTGTTCCCTTCCCCAATTCCCCAATAAAATCTTAAAAAAAAAAATACAGTTTTTTCTTTCTTAAAATGTATATATATTTTTCTGGCCATATGTATATATGTAATTTGAAAGTTTTTTTTCCATTCTGTGTGTTGTCTTTTCACCCTTTTTGTAGTGTCCCTTGATGCACAAAAGTCTTGAATTATGATGAAGTCCAGTTCATCTATTTTTTTCTTTTGTTTGTGGTTTTGGAGTATTTTTAAAGGATCCATTGCCAAATTCAGTGTTGTAAAGATTTGCTTCTGTGTTTTCTTCTAAGAAATTTATAGTTTTAGCTTTTACATTTAGATCTTTGACCCATTTTTGAGTTATTTTTTTGTTTATAACATAAAGTAATGGTCCAACTTCATTCTTTAGCCTGTGGATATCCAGTGGCACCAGCACCGTTTGTTAAACAGACTGTTTTTTCCTCCATTGAATGGTCTTGGAACCCTTCTCAAAAGTAATTTGACCATATTTGTGAGAACTTATTTTTGAGTTCTCTATTTTATTGTATTGACCTATATGTCTGTCCTTATGCTAGTACCAAACTGTTTTGATACTGTAACTTTGTAGTAAGTCTTGAAATTGGGAAGTGTGAGTCTTCCAACTTTGTTTTCTTTTTTTAAGATTGCTTTGGCTGTTATTGGTCTCTAGCATTTTCATATGCATTTTTTAAAAAGATTTTATTGGGGAATTGGAGGAGGGGAACAGCGCTGGGGAATCGGGAGAAGGGGAACAGACAAGTTGCTGTCCTTTTGTTCTTCAGTCTAGTTGTGGAGGATGTTGCTTCACTGGCCCAAGTTGGCACCATCATTGTGCTCTTCCCAGGCGAGGCAGATCAGTTGCCGGCTTCTGGACGGCGGCTCACTGCAGCTGCTGGCCGCTCACGCTGGCTGCTGGCAACACGCGGTAGCTTATGGCAGCTCACTGCAGCAGGGGCTGCAACCTACGCCGTCGCTGGCGACTCATGGCAGCCCAGCTCCAGGTTGAGCTGTTGTTCAGCATCTTAGCTGCAGAGGGCAGTGTCACTGGCCCTCATATGTGGGATCCGAACCGGGGCCCTCTGGCATCCCAAGCCAGTTCTTAACCAACATGCCACTTGGCCAGCCCTCATATGCATTTTAAGATCAACTTTTTCATTTCTGCAAAAAAGGCTATTAGTATTTTGTCAAGGATTGCACTGAATCTGTAAAACAGTTTGGAGAGTATTGCCATATTGATGATATTAAATCTTCCAATTCATGAACATGGGATGCCTTTCCATTTATTTATGTCCTCTTTAATTTCTTTCAGCAATGTTTTGTAGTTTTAGTGTACAAGGCTTGCATCTGCTTGGTTAAATTTATTCCTAAGTATTTTATTCTTTTGAAGCTTTTGTAAATAGAATTGTTTTATTAGTTTCCTTTGTGAATTGTTCATTGCTAGTATATAGAAATATAACTGATTGATCTTGCATTCTGCAAATCTGCAGAATTTATTAGCTTTAGTAAATTTTTGTGGATTCCTTAGGGTTTTCTACATATAAGACCATGTCATCTGAGAACAGAGAAAGTCTTATTTTTCCTTTATGATTTGGATACTTCTTTCTTTCTTTTTTCTTTTTCCTAATTCTCTGGTTAGAACTTCTATAACAGTGTTGAATGGCAGTAGTGAAAGTGGGTGTCTTTGTTTTGTTTTTGATCTTTGGGAGGAAAGCTTTCAGTTTTTCGCCATTGAGTATGATGTTACTTGTTGGTTTTTTCACAGATGCCCTTTGAGGAACTTCCCTTCCTAGTTTATTAAGTGTTTTTATACTTAGGGTATAAAAAAGGGTGTTGGATTTTGTTAAGTGCTCTTTCTGCATCAATTGAGATGTGGTTTTTGTCCTTCCTTCTATTAATGTGGTGTATTACATTGATTGATTTTCATATGTTGAGCCATTTTTGTGTTCTGGGAATAAATCCTGCTTTGTTAGCATTTTGTGTTGAGGATTTTTATATCAGAGTTAATAGGAGATATTAGTCTGTAGTTTTCTTGTGATGTGTTTGTCTGGCTTTGGTATCAGTGTAATGCTGGCCACATAGAATGAGCTAGGCAGTGTTTCCTCTGCAAATTTGGAAATTTGAGAAGCATTACTATTAATTAGCTTTTAAATGTTTGGTAGAATTCAGTGATGCTATCTGGTTCTGGAATTTTCTTTATAGAAAGGTTACTATTCACTTTTTAAAGACAAGGAAAATGAGGTACAGAGAGGTTAAGTAACTTGCTCAAGGTCACATTGTTAGTGACTGAGCCAGGGTTTGAATGCAGGCATTCTGCCACCCGAGTTCATGCTTTTATCATTACTCTAGGCTGCTCTTTTCCTCTATTGCTGATGTGCCCATAGTTAAAAAGTGTTTCTTTTAAGATTCTTGGAAACAAACAACAGCAGTTGACTGTGGGGATTTAGCATATTGGGATTTAATAGCTGTATGCTGGGGCAGCGCTCAGAAGAAAGAACCTCAGGAACCCTGAACAACCAGGCCATGGGAGAGCAGGGGCTGAGGCTCTGAGGGCCTCAGTAGGGGATACGGATACTACTGTAACTTTTCTCTAGAACTCTGCCATACAAAGGCTCTTCTCCAACATCCTTCAGTCTCTGTCCAGCTATTCAGATGTCACTTTCCTGGAGTCAGGACTCTGTTGCAAGAGGCGTCTGTGTTCTTTTGGGTCAATGAGAGAAGGCTTTGTATTGCTGTGTAATTATTACTGAGTAGTTTATTGGTATGTCATAAACTACTCTAAAACTTAGTGCTTAAAACATTAGCTTAAAGCAATAAATATTATTATTGTATTTCATGATTCTGTGGGGCGGGAATCAGATGGGCACAGTGGGAATGTCTTTCCTTGTTCCATCATGGCTGGGATATAAGCTGGGTTGGCTTGAATGATGGGGGGCTGGCGGGCATTGCTTTCTCTTCATGTGGCCTTTCCAATGACTAACTTGTGCTGTCTCACAGTGTCACAACATCGGTAGCCAGACTTGTTACATGGCGGTGCATGGCTCCAGGAGGAAGGAAGTAGAAATTGCCAGTTGTCCTAAAGGCCAGGACCACAATACACATAGCATCATTTTAGCTATACTCCAGTGGTCAACTCAGTCAGCGGCAATTTCAGATTCAAGGGGATGGGACCTAGATGCCACTTCTCCACGTGAAGTAGTGTGAGGCCAGGTCACAGAATTTACAGCTATCTTTAATCTGTCCCTGGGAGGGTGGAAGTATGATTATGGCCACCATGGTCTCACCTTAAGCTGGGTGGCCACCTCAGATAGTCTGTACTGTTCTACAGCCCTAGTACCCTGGCCTGGCCTGCAGGCTCTGACCACTGCTATTCCCTTTATTTTTTTCTCTTGCTTTAGGCCATGTGAGGAGTGGAGAGAGAGGGAGGGAGTGGTTGGGAGGGTGGAGGTCAGGAGAATGGCTCTGAGAGATGCTGCCAGGACAGAATAATGGCTGGCACAGATTGCCACTCCCTAATCTCTCAGAACCTGTAAGTATGCTACCTCACATGGCAAAAGGGCTTTGCAGATGTGATATACCTTAAAATGGGGAGGTTATCCAAGTGGGCCCAATATAATCACATAAGCCCTTAAAACCAGAGAACTTCCTCTGGCTGGAGGCAGAAGACATGTGGCGGAAGGGCAGGTCAGAGAGATTCAAAGGGTGAGAAGGACTTGACCTGCCTTTTCTCAGGGGTCTTGAGCCAGGGAATGTAGGTGGCGCTAGAAGCTGAGAATGACCACTGGCTGATAGCAAGGACAGGGGACCTCAGTCCCACAGTCACATGGAACTGAGTTTTGCCAATACCCTGAATGAGTCTGGAAGCAGATTCTCCCCATGAGCCTCCAGATAAGAGCCCAGCGCCCTGACACCTTGATTTTGGCTTTGAGACTCTTAGGACAGAACCCTGCTGAGCTCACCTGGATTACAGAGCTGTAAGCTAAAACATGGGCATTTTGAGCCACTAAGTTTATGGCAATTGGCTATGGAAACCATAGAAAACTAATACAGATGCTGATCTTATTAAAAAACCAGGGAGATAAATCGAGTCCTCCCATACAAAGCATCAGGCTGATCCTGCCTATGCCCTGATGCTATGCCCTCCTCCTGTACCTGTCACCCAGTTACAGAGAACCACAGGGTGATATGTACTCCCCATGTACCTCCTAGGAACCAGGCCTATGTACACAGGTTCCTGTCCTTGAGAACCACATGAGTGGAGGCTTTGGACAAACGAGCGCAAGGAGTGAGGTGTATGCCGTGGGAGGCTGGAGAGGAGCTAAAACCTACGTAATGCAATTCCAGCATGTTAGATAGGCCAGGCTGATGTTTTCTCCTGGGTAGTCCTTGAGAAGGTTCCCTTTGCATTTGCTGGAACCTCTCCCATCCTTCCCTGTAGGGAGCTCACCTGGACCAGTACCAGCTTTGGGGGACATAGGCCTGGAGAGTCTCTGACAGGCTCTACCCAAAAGAATTTGTTTCTCCAGGGTGACTGATTGTCAAGGCTTCAGGAGCAAAAAGTGTGTATGGCCAAGGATACCTGGTATGTAGAGCAAGATGTCACTACCCTTGGCACCCCAGGCAGTCTAGAGTGTCTCTTCAACCCATGTATGACCCTGCTGAGTCATCCAGCTAGAAAGGCCTGTCTAGAGAATTCTCAGGTAGACCTCAAGGCCATGTCATCTCTAGGTCTCTTGGAAGGGAGAAAGAACGTGGGTACACGCTGGAAATCGCTTTTCAGTCTGAAAAGCTGAGGGAGATTGGTAGCTTAGGGCTCCCTCAGAAGCAGGCTTGGAGATGAGTTAAAGTTCGTTTTGGAAGTGGTCCTTGGAAGTGCTGTAGGGCAGTGGGGGTGAGTCTGGGAAGAAGAATGAAACCAAAACAGCTTCCACAGTGGGTGTCCAGAGCTTAGTGCCACAGGGGAACCCTGTAAGATGATGGAACCACATGCATCAGGATGACCCCTGACCCAGAGGTGAGGGAGTTGGGGTCTTTATATACCAGCTTTTGAGAGTGATTGGTTGAGGGCTGGGGATAATTCCCCAGCACTTCTGCCGGTGACTCCTAAAGAAGCCCTTGGAGCTGAGTGATTAAAAGGTTTGAGTGATGTGCCTGGGCCCCCACCAGTGAGTACTAAACTTCCTTAGGGTTGTGGACTGAACAATAACATTGACTAAATAGTCCATCACCAAAAGGATTTATTCGGGAAACGGAAAGAAGAAAGGGGGGTGGGTGGGGTGGGTTGCAGCAGCACGAGAACATGCGGACCCAGCTATTCACATGCACATTCTGTCTAAGATAGAGGATACATAAGGCAGGGAGACATGAAGTTATAACCATAGAGTTTTATAAACAGGAAGTTAGGATCATAGAGGTTAAGGAGCCCAACTCCGCCCAGCTCCTCTCATAGACCTCCCAGCCTGATCAGTTTCCTTAAAGTCCCAGTTCATGTTTATCAGGAAACCATATAAAAACCCACTGTAGCCTGGATCCTTCCAGGTCATCCAACCTGGGGCACACTGTGGTCCTGAGGCCTAATTGTGCCCATAACTGATTCCTTGCTCTGGGCTTCCCCCTAGGTTAACTATGGAAGCTCGGTACTGCCACAGGCCTGGCTGTTGGCTGGGTCATTGAAGAGCAGGTGTGGAGCCTAGAGGGCCTTCCCCTGAAAGTGAGAGTGTGGGCCTGCAGCTCCTGGCGTCCACCCAGGATGTGGTGTCTGTTCTCTGGTAGTTTGGCCCTGGATAGTGCAGGGGTTGCACTGGACACACTGGGGCTTGGTCTCTGGCTGCACAGCTTTCTTGGTTTCTGCTTCATGGTGGCTACGCCTGGGGGTGATGTGATGGCCTGGGAAAGCCCCTGGGGCAGGTGGGAAGGAATGGTGGAAGATTGGAAGAGTTCAGCTTCAAAGTAACTTTTCTCCAGTTACTTCCTGCTCCTCCTCAGAGCTGGAAAAAGACTTGGTGCTTCTGCACTCACAAAGATTGCAAAGCAGGCACACCCCTCACTTTTTTGTTGACTCTTTTACTCAAGATTGACTTTCTCTGTCACCGCCCTAGGCCTGGAACATGTGGCTGCCAGTATGGGCTGTGAGGGTTAAAGTGGGGAGGAAACTGATCAGAAATGTCTGTTGTCTCTGTTAGCCAAGTGCAAGGTGGTTATCACCTTCAACCAGGGACTCCGGGGAGGGCGCGTGGTGGAGCTGAAGAAGATAGTGGACGAAGCCGTGAAACACTGCCCCACCATCCAGCGTGTCCTGGTGGCTCACAGGACGGACAACAAGGTCCACATGGGGGATCTGGATGTGCCCCTCGAGCAGGTGGGTTTACCTCACTTTGCAGTTTGAGGAAGAGAGGTTATTATTTGGTTAACTGGATCTGAGTCTTGTCGGATTGTGGTTCTGAATCTGGGTTCCCCTGAGGTATCCAGATTTCCCCTGTGGTATGTGGTGGGCTTACATCCTGGCTGGGAAGAAGGAACTCCAATACCACAAACATAGTGAAACAGCTAATGTAATAGAAATGACTGGATTCATCCTTTTATGTTGTGTTCTCTCTGCATCTGGAATTGAACAAGGGCAGGCCAGAGGTAAGCTCGGAACCAGTCTGCCAAGTCTCACAGCAACCAGAGAGAGGTGTTCTCAAGAAGGCTGAATGGAGGGGAGAAGCTAACTGCCCTGGGTGGGGCTGTTTTTGTCTTCCTTCTTATAGGAAATGGCCAAGGAGGACCCTGTTTGTGCCCCAGAGAGCATGGGCAGCGAAGACATGCTCTTCATGCTGTACACCTCCGGGAGCACCGGGACGCCCAAGGGCCTTGTGCATACCCAGGCGGGCTACCTGTTGTATGCTGCCCTGACGCACAGGGTATGGCTTTGGTGGGGGCTGGCGGGTGCGCAGTGCTCACCTCCCTGGTAGGGCTGGGCCTAGGGCCAGGTGGGGCTGGATTTAGGGCTAGCACTCTTCCTGCTATAAAGCAGAGCCCATGGGTGTGAGGTTGTTTTCCCACAGTGTGCTCATGAGCTAGGCTGCTGTGAGTCGTGGCTCTAGCCCAGTGCAATGGGTGGACAATGGGGCCGTGTTCCTGTCCTTGATGGAAGAGCCCAGGTCCCAAGGTTGAGTCTTACTGCTGGGTTTTAGTCCTTTGCACCTATGCCTGTGTCATCTGTTGGCTTGAAGTCCTAAAGGAATGGGGCCCTCACCAGCTCTGATGCGTTGAATGGCAGAGCCACATTCTGGTGCTCAGGTCCTAGACACTTTGGCCTTCCTGGGCCCCTTCCTCCATCAAAAAATGTTAAAAATTATATTTTACAACTGTGTTGGTATAAGGATGACTATATTACTGTTATATATTAAAACATTTTCTTCTACTTAAAAGACCATTTTTTTCTTCTGATTTTAAAAGAAAGTAAAACATTTTCATGTGCCCCTAAAAGTATTGTGGCCTCTAGGCCCTGTTCACTGGGGCCATATTTTAGAAGTAAAATAAAAAAGATTTACTTTTATAAAGAAACTTAAATTTAGTATGTGGAAATTATATTACAGTAGGCAATCCTTTAGGAATTATAAAGCAAACCATATAACATGTTTCTTTTTGTTCCAATAAATGAGTTTAGAAATCAGTACCCATTTAAATATGGGGGGGGCATTGAATGGCAGTTTATCATGGCATCCCCGGTCACCTTGGGAAGTGGCTGACACTTTCCAGGTGGGATTGGATATTAATATACCATCTGTAGACCAGATTCTCTGTTGCAGAAGGCAAAACTCAGCTCCAGCAGGTGCCAGCAGCAAAGGGAACTGTCTGGCCAGGTGACCGGAAAGCACAGGCCCATCAACGCAGGGCTTGGACACTGTCCTGGGTAGTGGTATCTTCCCTGCCTTGGCCCACTTCTGTGCCCACCAAGTTCTCAATGGGTTTTAATTTTTCAATTTGGCTGCTCCAGGGGCCAGAGAGAGCCTTGACAATCCCAGTCACTGTGGTCAGGGGTGAGGGTGGGCGTGGAATATGCTGATTGGCTAGCCTGCGTCATGTGGGAGGAGAACCTCATGGAATGAGAATGGATGAGGAGTGGGTGATGGGTAGCACATTCACACAGCCTCCTAGTGGAGATGTCTGGTCCTGTTGGTGGCCACTCACACCCAGCACTAAGGATATTGAAAGTGAATCAGAAAGACAGATGTGGTACAGAGCCAGGCTGAGCAGTGTATTATTATACTTAATACAAATCCATATTAAAAGTGCCTTCTGGATGCTGGGTGACCTTGAGCATGCCACAGAACCTTTTCAGACCTCAATATTCTGATCTGAAAAACCTCACCCTTCCTCAGTTCTTGGTAGGATATTGCAAAGATTGATACATCAAGTAAGTAAAAATACTTGGAAAATATAAACACTGGGGCCAAATACCAAGAAAGTCACAGAATGGATCAAGTTGTTTCCATCAATTTATAATAAAATTAACATTTGGGAAGCTGTAAATGTGACAGATTCTTCATTTTTTTGTGTTTTCAAAGGACACTGTCTTACATGAACAAAAGAAGTGGGGATATAGGGATGGGAAACCATCGTTTGAATTTTTTTCAATACATTGAGTGTTTTCTTTGAAGCATTAGGAGTAGAAACTTTCAGCCTTCTGTAGAAAAAGTGTGTTTCTGTGTGTGCACATATGTCTGTGCATGTGTGTGCATGTGTGTCTCTGCACGTATGCATGTATGCACATACAGAGGATATTAGGGCTATTGGTTCCTTCAGGGAAAAGGACAGTTGACTGAAAGGATGATGGGAATGTGAACTGATTTTGGAGGTATGCAGTGGGGTCAGGGCACTGGCTGGCTTCCTGCTGGGCCCTTTGGAGAATGGCCGGCCCACATACCTACCCCCCCTCCAAAAGCTGCAGGGGGAGAAATCTCTAGCCCTTTGAAAGCCTTGACAATTTGGGTCCAAGTTGTATTAAAAATCCTTTCAGGTCCCAAATGATGTGGGGTTTTGGAATGTGGGCATTCTGATTCACCAGGGCAGTAAAAGTGCTGTCTTCCTTGAAAGAATCCTCCCCAACCTCAGACACTGCTCCATGGGGCTCTAGCCATGTCTAGGCCACCACTGTGCTGTCTGGAAACTCCTGGAGAATCTCAGTGCTTGTCCTTGGCAGCAGAAGACTGGAGCCATTTGCCACTCCTCCCAATTAAAAAAATTTTTTTTTCATTGCACAATAGAACAAAGATATAGAAAACCATCCAAGTTAAATATGTGACTTAACAAATTATTATAAGGCAAACGCACTTCATTCAGGAAATGGACCGCCTCCAGCCTCACAGAAGCCCCTTCATAGCCCATCTGCCTTCAGCCCCCTCCCCACATCCTGACTTCTAAATATCACTGCCTTGTGTTTTCCTTTCTCTAGTTGTCAACTAGATGTGCATCCCTAGGTCCTATAGCTTACTCTTGCCACTAACATTTTTTCAATATGTCTTTTAAGCCTTTTTAAACCTATAGGTTTTTCTCCATCCCTCCCATTTCTTTATACTTTGCCTGTCATAGCCTCTGGCTGTTTATCCCTCTGTCCTCCATGTTTCTTGCAAAGGACAGTTGGATCCAGAAATAGGATCAGGCTCAGTTTGGACTCTTTGGCAAGAATGCAAGAGACACCTGTGTCTCACCTCTCAAGCTCTTAGAAGCTGATGATGCTTGAGGTGTTTCTTGGTCTTTTTGACTTTCATGTTTTGCAGTTTTTAAAGGGGTTTTAAAATTGTGGCATAACTTAATGCAGAAAGATGCTCTTATACATACAACTAGATGAAGTTTTACCTGCGAGCACATGTGGCGCCACCACCCAAATCAGGACACAGGGTGTCTTCAGCCCCTGGAAGGCCCTAACATGCCTGTCACAGGCAGTCCCCAGCAAGACCATCTTTAATGTGTCCTCCGCATACAGATCAGCTTTGTCAAGCTGGGGCTCATACAGGGTACACTCTGGGGTTTAGCTTCTTTCATTGTCCTCTGCAAGAATCAATGTTTTGTTACATGTACTAGTAACTCCCATCTCTTCATGGCTGTGACTGCTTGAAGCCACCACATTACACTCAGTCTTCTGCTCTTGGCAGCCTTTGGAGCAGCTATGTCTTACAGTTGTAGAACACTCTTAGTGACATGTGGGAACATGGGGTGACAGGCTCCTGACAGCCTCTCCTGTTTGTGCAGCTTGTGTTTGACTACCGGCCAGGAGACGTCTTCGGCTGTGTGGCTGACATCGGCTGGATTACAGGACACAGCTACGTGGTGTACGGACCCCTCTGCAATGGAGCGACCAGCGTCCTTTTTGAGAGCACCCCAGTTTACCCTGATCCTGGTGAGGACTGGGAACCCAAATAGGGACCCCGAGAGAGAGCTTGAGGAAGGAGGAGAGGTTTACAGGAGTGTGGCGTGGAGGTCTTCCCTCTGGCCTGGCTGTGGTTTATGGTCCCGTGGCACAGCTGCCGAGCCTTGAGCCCTGACGGTTGGGCGGGGGCTGGGAACCTTGTCCACAGTAAGATCAGATGAGCAATAGAAGGGGGTCCTATTTGGCACTGGAAGCTTCCTCAAGACCATCCACTCCAGCATTCTCTGACTTAAACTGCCTGCCTCGGGCCTTCCCCTTATCACTGTGTCTCTTATCTCTATGGCCACCTGACCAGATCCAGCTCATCTTAAAGCCCAGGCCAACTGCCAGCCTACTCAAGTCCTCCAAACAGAGGGGGCTTTCTACAGCCTGCTAAGTGTCCCTTCAGGGCTGTCCCTTCAGAGTGCATCAAGCATGGCCTAGAGCCACCTCCATGAATTGATTTCACCTGGAGGACTTGGCCATGTCTGCTCACCTTGGCATCTTCCTCCCATTCAGCACAGTGACCCCAAGTATTTGTTTTAATGTAATTGTAAGGTGGTAGCCCTGCTAGAAGGCACTTGCCCAAGCATCCCACAGTGCTGACAGTTATGTGAGTAGAATGTCTTTGTCACCTCCCCTTCTTCCTCTCCAGCCACCCAGTGGGGCTAGATGCGCTGTGGGAAGTGTAGGGGGAATAGCTAGGGATTAAGAGCGATGTCTTAGGTGTGGTCACAGACACATCACTTCAGCCACTTGAAGCTCAGCTTCTTGTGTGTAGAGCAATGGTGGTGAGTTTTGGGACTTTATGGGGTGAGCATGTGCTGCTGGGCAGTTTCCCTGGTCCCTGGAGCTCACGCAGTGGTGGCCTGGCCACACCGTTCTAGACTGTTTAGAGACTTTAGAGACTGTTTAAATGTGACTGAGGGGCCGTCCGAGTGGCTCAGTTGGGTAAGAGCTCGCTCAAGAGTTTGAGCTCTGAGCAACAGCAGTTCGAGTCCAGGCCCAAGCTGAGCAGCCGCTGAGCTGCCAACAGGTGGCAGGATGGCTCAGCTTAAAAAAAATAAATAATAAAAAAATAAATGCGACTGAACACAAGTTCTATGTTAATGCTATAAGGGGTTATTTTTAAATTCACAGTAACATCCTTTTAACTACTTCCTCACTATATCATGTGGGGTACACCATGTGGGTGGGTACAGCTGTCCAGAGCCAGGCGAAAGCCGTTTACAAATGGGCCAGCCTATAGATTGGGGTGTGCCAGGGGATGACCGCCACAGTGAGCCCTTTCCCAGAGGACTCCCTTTCCATCTTTCCCAGAGTCCTCCCTTTTCATCCCAGTGATAGATGTTGAATCCTGTTTTTGTGAACAATGCAGGTGTTTACACATATCCAGTACCCAGTACTGTTCACTGATCTCTAAATTAGTTTAAAATAGATCATGTCTGGGGGGCTCTAAGACTGACTGAATTGTGGCCTTTTCGTAGGTCGGTATTGGGAGACGGTGCAGAGGTTAAAGATCAATCAATTCTATGGTGCCCCAACGGCTGTCCGGCTGTTGCTGAAATACGGTGACGCCTGGGTGAAGAAGTATGACCGCTCCTCCCTGCGGACCCTAGGGTCAGGTGAGTGCTACTCTGGCTGGAGAGGATGTGCGTGTTGTCTGTTAAAGCCAACGCAGGCTTTTTAATGGTTTTAATCGTGAAAGCTACATGGCCGTGTATGTGGTGAATTCAAAAATGCCAGGCCACTCAGTAGGAAATAGAGGTCTCCGCCTATCAGCCCCTCCCTGGGACCCACAGCCATTACCAGGGCATAGCATTCCAGACACTTCCTGTGCCTCGGTTCTTTGCTTCATTCTTATTATGAATCCTCACCAACTTAGTAAGGTAAGGCCTGAGCCCTTCCTTCGGTGGCTGAACGGGATTGCCCTGTAGAAATCAACTGCAGTTCGCTCAGCATTCCCCTGATGCTGGACAACAGTTATTCCCAAGCGCTGTAATAAAAGCCATTCTGTGATGTGTGCTGTTCTCACTATTAAATAGATATTTTCAGGAAGGTAGTTGCAAGATTGAAGGTTATTTTCATTTGTAGTTTTGATAGATGTTGCCAAGTCACATAAAAGCGTTTGGGAAAGGTGACATGGGGTTTGTTAAGATGGTACCGGGAGGCCCTTCCTGTTCTCTGCTTTTCCCTGATGTGTTTCATTTCTACCCCTACACGTGTTCTCAGGGGTGGTCAGGAGGAAAAACAAGGCGGGAGGCCCTCCCTACTCCTTGATGAATACACAGATCTGCTTGGTGGTTTTTCATGGAGGAAACCTGTGGGGCAGGTACCCTTGGGGATGTCTTTCTGCCAGTTGTGTCCATGGAAAAAGGAGCTTCATGATGGTGTGCATGCATCATTTGTCTGTGACGAGGGCATGCAGCACTGGTACAGGACTTCGGGCCCGCCCTGATTTGCTCTGCCCCTCTTGCCTACAGTGCCCTGCTGCCCTTGCCCACCTTTCAGGATCCCGACCCTCCCTCAGGTCCCCTCTCTATGTTGCTTCTCCTGGGGATTTCCTTGGCTGCTATGGACCTTGGGCTGTTGGCTCTCAGATGAGCTGACTCCAGTCCGGATATCTGTCCTCGTGCTGACCGTCTCACCAGGCAGTGAGCTCCCAGAAGTCACAGCCGTCTGCGTCTTCTACACGGCTGCGTCCATGCAGGGAAACACAGCAGGTCAGGTGAGGGCTGACTGCTTGTTGTGAAGCTGAGCCCCGGCCCAGACGCTGCCCTGATGCTCCACCCGAGACTCTGGCTTCTCTGGAGCAGAAGCCACTAGGCAGCTCTGCCTAGAAGACATGTTTTCATGCACCCAGCTCCCCGTCCCCCTGCTTGGGTCCTACCTGGTGGTTGGTGTCAGTTTGTGTCTGGATGACCAAGCACTTTGAGTTTTCCAGGTGGGAGCAACAGAAAGCGCATTGGGCTCCATTCTAGGTGATGGGGAGTCTGAAATGCCTCTTTTGGCATGTTGGTACTGTGGAGGTGAGGCCTGTGCGCTCCTGACTGGGACCATGTGTAGATGGAGAAGACCCATGACATATCTCTATACTGTGGGCCAGGCAGCATGTGGGGACCAATAGCTAGTGGAAGGGTGGCTAGTGCCACAAACAGCTCAGTTTCTCCAGGTGTCATCTGCAAAGCCACCTGAGTGGGCTTAGGGAGTTAATTGGGGACAGGGCTGGAGGGAGGTTATTTGCTAGATGCACTTATGAGATTCAGTTGCTGAGGAAAACTCACAAGGGCTCAAATGACAAGGTGCATGCTCTGAGCACTTCAGTTGCTCTAGGGTGGGGTGCTGATCTCCATAAAAAGCTGCCTCAGCCAGGGGTCCCCCGAGGCCAGGTGCAGGCTCTCCATAAAGGTTGTGGCCTGACCTTGGTCATGGTGTCTTGGATCAGGTGCCACTGACACATGCAAGGATCCCTCTGTACCAGGGAGCCCACATGAGGCTCAGCTGGGCCCTGGGTACTTTGCTGGTCAGGGTGGGGTGTGTGTGTGGGTGTATATTCCTGCCACATAACCAATGCTAGAGGCCTGTGGAGGTTTCCCTAAGACCAGGTTATCGGTAAGCAGTGCTGGCAGCCTGGCAGTAAGCACCCTGCAACTCCTTGCACGCAGTGCCGAGCAGCACCAGAGACCAGTAAGCTTCGTGCCCAGCTGGGTGCTCGTCTCTTGCTGTGGTCATAGCTCAGGACCATTCTAAACAGATCAATTAGCCCTCATAACACTCCAGGCTTTGGATGTATTGACTTTATTTAATCTTACCAGTCAGCAGAATCTAGTTCACTCAAGACTTCAACCCCAAGATACATTTCTTAAAATTTTTTTTAAACTTTCAATTTTACAAGCAACACATGGGTATATTCTTATTGTAAAAGAAAAAACTTGGTACTTTGCAATGAAAGCAGATGCCTACTGTGAGTGCTGCTCCAGGGGACCCTGTTGCTAATGCACCTTCTGGCGCCTTCTTCAAAGTTGTAGGAGTATTCCTGTGCAAAGACACAGCTAGGCTCTGAGATGATTTCTTTAACATGAATGTCATCACACTGCACTATTATCCTGTGATGTTTATTTTAACTCAGTAATAGGCAGAGTTTTCCATGTGGCTCTGCCCCCTTGTTTGAAAATTTGCTCACACTCTCCTGTGGGCATTGCGGTGCTCCTTGTAGTCATGTCCCTGTGGTTGGCTATTGGGGCTATTGGCAGTTTCCCAGTATCAACCAATGCTGCAGAGGCATCTTCCTGTCTCCTTGTGGGCATGTGTGAGTGCAGGGGCAGTACACACAACACCCAGTCACCCGTATGACCAACACAGGAGACGCCCAGCCAGAACAGGCTTTGGTTATTTGCAGCATTATGGGTGGTTCTGTGCAAGAGGCAACCAGCATGAGAGTATTTCAGTCTTTAGCAACAGTATGTCTAAACCTGTGAGTTCTAGCTGAATGCTAGTCGGATGCGGGTGTTTCATTAGAGTAGTGTTTTAGCTCTTCCGGCTGTTATAACAAAACACCACAGACTGTGGGGCTTATACACAACAGGAATTTAACTCGCACTGTTGTGGAGGTTGGGAAGCCTAAAATAAAGGCATGAGCATGGTCGAGTTCTGGTGAGGCCTCTTCCTGTGGATCCAAGAAGACAGTGCCTTCTTGCTGTGTCCTCACATGGTGGAAGGGCGAGGGAGCGCTGTGGGATCTCGTTTATAAGAACCCTGATCCCTGTCCTGGGGGCTCCACCCTCATGATCTCAGCACCTCCCAAAGGCTCCACTTCCTAATACCATTATCTTTGGGGGTTAGGATTTCAACATGAATTTGGAGGACACGCACATTCAGACCACAGCAGGTAGACACTGAGAATCGGCAATAGAGCCATATGGCATAAGCACGTTTCCCCTTTCTACTGAGATATAAAATACAGTGAAATGCATGAATGTCAGGTGTTCAGCTTGAGAACTATTTACATATATACATATATATATAACCACACCCAGAGCAAGCCATAGAAATTTCCAGTCCCCAGAAGGCTTCCTTATGCCCTATCCTAGTCAGGATCCTCCAACCATGACCACTACTTGGCCACTCTCAGTGTGGACTGATTTGCTTGTTTTTGAACTTCATATACATGGGCTTGTGTGGCATGTGTTACTCTTGTGCCTGCTGCACTTGCTTGGGGCCATGACTCCGAGGTTTTCCCTGTTGGGCATAGTGGTGGCTGACTCATTTTCATGCTGTATGGTACTCCATTGCATGAATACGGCACACTTTCTCCATCCCACTCTTGATGGATAGTGTTTAGTTTTTGGCCACTGTGAACATCTTGTACATGTCCATTTTCGGTGGATATGCACTCGTTTCTGTGGGGTGTGTGTCAGGAGTGATATTTTTGAGTAATAGAATAAACTTATATGTAGTTTTAGTATAATCTGCCCCAAACAGTTGTCTAAAGTAGCTGTATTGGGGTTTTTCTGCGGTGGCCACAGAGGTGGTGTGGGAAGTAGATACCTCCTGCTGGACTCCTGGCTGTGCTGCTTCTGTCTGCTCCACAGCAAGAAGCGCTTTCTCCACAGGAGATCAATAAAAGACTGCGTAAGAAAAATAATTTCTTTCTCCTAAGCCATGGCATATCAGTTATACGAAAATACCACTTGGGGAAACAGTCTTCAGGAAAGCCTTGATGAGCTCATACAGTCACAACAGATCACTCCCCAAATTGCCCTTCAAGTTCTGCTTCAGTTTGATAAGGCTATAAATTCAGCATTGGCTTACAGAGTCAGGAGCAGAGTCAATTTCAGGGACTCTATAAATACGTACAGATTCTGCGATAATATGTGGACTTTTGTATAGAATGATGTTGAATTCAGAAAGGTGACAGAATTATTAAAGTGAATAAAGTGAAAACTGTAGCCTGTGATAGTAAAAATACTGGCTCCAATACTACAGAATGAATAGAAAAATGGCTTTTTTAATGCTGTCTACTGTTACTATTCATTGCTTTTTAAAGAGAAGCATAGAAGAGACTTTATTTATTCTAGGACTGCAAAAATGACTCCACTGTGCTAAACTATCAGATAATCCAATAGAAAGAAGCTTATAACTCTGTAGCCTCTTACATTACCTTTATTATACAACATGAAGAAACAGAAGTTTTTCTTAATGACAAATCAAATGCCGCTGCCTTCCTAATAACATTCTATAATAAAACTCATTTTAAAACTAAAAAAAAAAATTCTATTCGGTGTATGAACTTTTAAATATTAAGAGAAATATCCAAATTGCTCCCCCAAATTGCCATACCAAATTACATGGTGCATGTGTTGTTTCCCCCACATTCTTGTCAAATTTTTTTTTTTTATTCTTTTTGACCCTCCAATGGTGACAATATCTCATTGTAATTCGTATTTCTTTGATGGGCATAACATGACAGATCTCAGTACTTTTTCAAACCTCCTTTTATGTCTTTTAGGAAAACTATAGAACTGTTTTCCCCTTAACAATCTATTCCTTTTGGTTTCAGGATTATGAAATCTATTAATATCTTTTTTCTTTTGTATATGGTTTCAGTGGGAGAACCAATCAACCAAGAGGCCTGGGAGTGGCTCCACAAGGTGGTAGGGGATAGCAGATGTACACTGGTAGACACCTGGTGGCAGACAGGTGAGAGCGTCCCTGAGGAGGAGGGGTCAGGGCATGCCTGGGAAACTGGGTACAGAGTTCACCCAGTGGGCCCCTTGTGCAATAGTGGTGCTCTCACATTAGTGCACTGAGAACATACAACTAAGCCCCAAAAGTGGGGGATCAGGCATGAGGCTGTGCAAATGCAATCCAACACCACTAATGCCTCAGCCCTCATCATATGTGGCTGTTGAAAACCTAGCGTATGGAGCGAGGAAGCTCAGAGGTGGAGCCTGGCTACTTACTATTTTGTAGCTGTAAGACTTGGGATGTGTAATGACTTCTCTGAGCCTCAGTTTCCTCATTTGTAAAATGGGGCACTGTCTCCAGGCCCCGGGTAAGGAGGGAATGAGGAGTTAACCATTAACGCATGTTGCCCAAGGCCTGACATATGTAGCAAGTACTCAGCTAAATGTTCACTTTCCTCACCGGGGCCACTTTCTGAATGTATGTACATGTGTTGAAGACGATGAGCCCTGCTGTTGAAGGAACTATGAGTCTAAATCTAAGTGTTAGTGGAAAAACAATTTTCTGTGGCATTTTGTTTAGATTTGCCCCACCTTTTCTTGGTTATCTGACTTAATAGGATGTTTGGGGCAGGAGACCACCACTGATGTGGCTGAGGTCTCATCTTTTCAGAAGCCAGAAAGTGGGATGTTCCAAATAGCTCAGTTCTCATCCATTCAGCAGGGCACAGGACTGAGATTACAACTGAGTCTCATAAGGTATTTCCATGCAGGCTGATAGAGGGAAGTGCCAGAGAAATAATGTAAAAACAGAATTCGTGGGCATCTATTTTCATTGTTTGGTCTGTGTGGAATGGGCCTTAGCCCAGAAGCAATTCTTCGCCTCCATCTTTCTGTGCAAGCAGGTGGGCTTCGCCTTTCCTGCTAAAGCGAGGGCTGGACAAGCAGGGCCTTGGAGGAGGAGAGGCAGCACCCACCAGGTGTTGTGTAGCCACGGCACCTAGGACTGAGCCCTCTACTTGGGCCCCATTCCATTCTGCAGTGGAAGAGACCAGAGCCCAAGTTTAGTTTTGCCTCAGACAAAGTCCTTGTGACACGGGGCCATTTCTTTGCCCCAAATGGGCAGTCCCACCCACCTCCCACTCTGAGAGTGCACCAGTCAGCGTGTCTGTCCCAGACCCTTGATGACATAAACATGTCACTAGCCCCTAAGCCCTGTGGCGTTTTTTCCCCATCCTCCCCACAGAAACGGGTGGCATCTGTATTGCACCACGGCCCTCAGAAGAAGGGGCAGAAATTCTTCCTGGCATGGCAATGAGGCCCTTCTTTGGCATTGTTCCAGCTCTCATGGACGAGAAGGTGTGTAAGGGCCTCACAGAAGCATCCCCTTTTTCCTTGTGCACCCCACTTATCTCCCCAGCATTTCTTTCCACCTTCCTGGCCTCCTCTGCCCACTCACCCATGTCACACATGCCCAGGATCTGGTAGGTGGCGAAAGGGCCTGTGTCTTCATGCAGCATTCACTGCAAAGGAGTCTCCTCTGAGACACAGTGGATAAAATCACCACATGGGGCTAGCCCAGGTTCTCCTCAGAAACTCTTGAGGCCAGTTCCTTGCAGAGGAGAAAGCTCTGGACAGTCCCTTTGGGGCACATTTGTCATTTATCTGCCTCTAACCAAGAATTAGGAGAACAATGTTGATTGTCAGGTTTTTTTTTTTTACTTCGCAACCAGAATCTGCCTGATCTCTCACACTTGTGTCTCCTGGGTCTGCAGGGGAATGTCATGGAGGGCGGCGATGTCTCCGGGGCTCTGTGCCTCTCCCAGGCCTGGCCGGGCATGGCCAGGACCATCTATGGAGACCACCAGAGATTTGTGGATGCCTACTTCAAGGCTTATCCAGGTGAGCTGCTAATGTGGGTCAGGTCCTGCCTTTATACACACTGCTGGAACTGTATTCTCAGAAAACGTTTCTAAGGTAACGGTGACTGTGAGCATAATGCAGGTTAAGGACAGGCATTTTTGAGGCGTGAGTTTGAGTCCTGCCCCCTCCTCCTTTACCTCCCTGACTATGTCTAAAATGGGAAAAGACCCACCTCAGGGACATGGAGTTAAGTGCGAGAGCATGCGGAGCCCTGAGCACATGGCCCATGGTGCACAGTCCTTAGGCAATTAGGAAAGAACAGTGAAAAAACCACCTTGGAAAACTAGCATGATGGCTGCAAGTTTTCTTCTGTTTTACTTTTTTCATGCTTCCCAGTTTGCTTTTGTGTCATTGAATTGGAATTTACATATAACAGTGTGCCTGTTGGGATTCAGTCTCAAGCTTGTAAATGAGACTAATTTTGGGGGAAACCTGAGTATGCTCATTGTTATGTCTTCTGCTCCCCAGACATTTGCAATCTTGACTGCATTCTGCTATCTCAGAATCACCTGCCTTTCACTAGCAGACAGCCAAATAGCACATCTAGGGAGTGTCTCTGAGGGGTTGCAAGGAGGGCCAGCAGGGAGGAAGCCAGCAGAGTGCAGGGCTTCAGAGCTTTCTTCTGCAGAGCGAGGTTAAGCCACGGGTCCCGTTGTGTCCCTTATGGAAGGATGGGAGCCCCGCTGGGTCTTGGTTCAGAGGTACTGGCGCTGAATTCCCGCACTGTGGTGCAGGCTACTACTTCTCTGGAGATGGGGCTCACCGAACGGAGGGCGGCTATTACCAGATCACTGGGCGGATGGACGATGTCATCAACATCAGCGGCCACCGGCTAGGGACTGCGGAGATCGAGGATGCGATGGTGAGTGCAGGTCATGTTGGCCTCAAATTGGGAGCTGTATATAATTTGCTGTGTCAGGTGTTCTACTTCTCACCTTTCTGTTCTGTTCTGTGCAGTCTAGTCACCCTGCAGTGCCGGAGACTGCCGTCATTGGCTACCCCCATGACATCAAAGGAGAAGGTGAGCACCAGGGAAGGAGCTCCTCTGATCTCTGGCTTTGGCACCTCTGTAAAAAGAACAGAATCCAGAATATGGGTGGCAGGGTGTTTATGGGTGAAGCTATTGGTTTTCTTCTCCTTCAAGTGGAGATTTTGGATAAAGAGGCTGAACAGCATGCCTGTGAGACTAGAGGGTCAGATTTCTGAGATGCCCTAGCTCCGCTCTCCTTTAACGACACTCATCCACAAGCAGCTCTGAGCTATTTGGCCCCAGCTGAGCTTGGGGAGTTCGTGCCTGTGTCCATGGTTTCTCTGGAGGCCCCATTACAGAGGACCTATGTTGAAATGCCCTGCCGTGCTCACAGCATCCAGTGCCAGCTCTGCACCCATGCTGGCAGATCAGAGTGTGCCCTGGAGCAGGCTCTTTTGCTGCTCTAGGACTATTTTTGGAAGAATTTGGCTTGTGGTTCCCACTGTACAGTGACACGTGGGGGAACACAGAACAGGTGATCAGTTGTCTTCTTTACGAGGACACACTTCGTTCCCAAGTCTGCCCGTTTCTAAGCAGGTGGATCTAGGAAGGGGCAGAGTCCACCTGCGTGTTGTAATGCATGGTCTGGCATGACCTGAACACTCACTGACCCTGCGCTGCACTGCTGGGCAGACTGACCTCTACTGTCCCACTAGGTGGCCTGGGATTGGGTGCTCTTCCTCCTGTTATCAGGGACATCCTGTGTTGAGTGTGTCTCAAATGTCCCCTGCTTCCCTTCCATGTTTGTGTGCTACTATTTTATTATTTCCTCAACATTTTCTCTGTAAAATTTAAGATTTATTTCAGTGCTCTAAAAAAAAGCATGTTCAGTTACCATGAGAAGGATGTAACCATGAGGCTGCTTTCCGTTTGTTATCAGGAGACTGGGATGTGAGGGAGAGGTGTTAGGGATCAGAAGTGGGCAGACATGGGAACAGGTCCTCATGTGTGACTCTCAGAGGCCTCGGGCTGCTTCACACGCCCATCATCAGCTCTCTACTTCCTGGTACCCTAAGTGACTCTGATACTGCCAGGCCTTGTAATGTCTGCCAGGCTGGTTGTGGAGAATTTGTATATCATGGGTATGATGATATGCATTTTCCTGATTTGTTGCAAATTTGAGCATCTGTCCATTTGTAATACATGAGTAACCCATTAACTGTTCTTAATAAGTTCTAAAGCTATCTGCGAAAGCTGTTGTACATTTATGTGTTCCTAATCCTCTGTCTGCACTTGATCTGACCAATGTGCTGTACCTTTGCTATTGGCCTGTTTCACCAGTCACCAAGCTCAGCCTTGTAAACCTCCTCCTGGCTGTTAGCCAGCTACTCCTCCCACATTGAGGCTTTCCTGACACATCTCTGCTCAGAACTCAACAATCCAGGCTCATTTCAGCACTATCTCATTCTCTAATGATACAAGTGACTAGCAGGGAAGGGCACTGATTAGAGACAAGGGGGAAACACTCAGGACAGCATGTCTAGTGTGATCCCACTAGGTTTTTTTTTTTAATTTAAAAAATTTTTTATTGTGAAATAAACATTTTTTAAAATTAGTTTCAGCTGTACAGCACAGTGCAATAGTGATACCTTTTACCCCTCAAAGTGACAACCCCCCTCCCCCAATCCGCTGCCCCACTTCCCCCCAATATCATACATATCTATTACAATT
>NW_017732661.1:67004-141226 GCF_001890085.2 Hipposideros armiger
GATCAAGCCTCTACCCCATTCATGAAGCGGTCTCCCTAATAAGACATGTGACCATCTGACACCCTACAAAATATTTACAACATTATTAATTATATTCCTTGAACTGTCTTTCATATCCTTGTGGCAATATTGTAGTTACCTATTCATGCTGTCTAATCCCTTCCCTTTCTCCCTCTAGGGTTTAAAAGATGATAGTGTACACACCTAGAAGTTAACTTTAAAATTTGGGTTGGGGGCAGCAGCCAGCATTTCCCGAGAACCTGCCTATTTTGGGTTCTATTTAGGGGCTGTCACTATTTAATCCTGACTCACAGCTGTGAGGTAGGTACTGTTAACTCCCCATTTTCTAAGTAGAAAACTGTGGCACAGAGTGGTTAAGTGGCTTACACATAGATAGCAAGGCCACACAGCTAGCAAGTGGCAGAGTCAGGATTTGGAACGAGAGCAGCCTCTCCGAACCATCATGCTGCATTGTTTTTAGTGCAGGAATAAAGGGAGAAAGGCAGGGAGGAGAGGGGCAGTTTTATTTTATATACTTTTACAGTGTTTTAAATTGTGGTAGTCATTGTGTGTTGCTTTAGTGGTTTTAAATTTTTAATTAATGATAATTAAATCCACAGCAGACCTCACTCGGTGGGCCTTCCCAGCCTGCTTAGGTGTAGGCTTTGCCCGTTTCTTCCAAGCCCCTGTGGTGTGGGTCTAAACTACCTGGCATTGCACATACCAAAATGAGAGAAAAATACAGCTCTTCTACTCAAAGATCTCACAACTTAGTAGGGTGGACACTGTTGAGGACCAACAACTGTTCACATATAGCAAGTGCCACAGTTATATTCATGGACAGGGTCAGGAAAAACTTCACAGAGTGCAGGATAGCTGAACTGGGCCTTGAGGGATGAATAAGAGTTTGTGGGGGTGGGAGGGGGTGCGGGAAAGCAGGGCAGGCAAAGGCTGTAGGTCTCTATGGATTGTAACTTATTCAGGAAAGTCATTCATTGATGCATTTAACAAACATTTGTTGAGCACCTACTATATTCCAGGCACAGTTCTAGATGTTGAGACACAGTAGTGAGTGAAGGAGATGAAGTCTCTGCTCCATAGAGCTGACATACTGGAGGGGTTAGGCAGTAGAGGGGAGAGACAGACAATAAACAGTAAACATAATCAATGAGGAAACTATGTAGCATGTTAAGTGATATTTGCCAGAGGGAGAATTTATTTAGATGGGGTGGAATTCATACAGGAATAAACAGGCAAATGCACAAAAAAGAGGGCTGCACATATGTGGACACATCGTGTATGAGAGAGGGGAACACTGCAGGTCAGTGGTGAAAGAACAGATTGTCCAAGATGGTGCTGGGATACGTGACTACTCATATGGAGAGAAAACAGAATTAGATCCCAGTGTCATACCATATATATGATTATCCCAGGTAGATTAAAAACAAATGTATTCAGAGACCTGTGGGAGCCACTGTAAATCTTTTCTGGAACATGGTAGGATACTGACAAACAAAACGTAGTGTCTATGCTAAAGTATTGGTTGGCCAATGTCGTCCAACAGACTTCTTGCCATGACGGAGCTGCCCTTCATATGTGTTGTCAGTACTGTACCCACTAGCTATATATGGCTTATGTGACCAAGGAACTGCATTTTTAACTTAATTTAAATTTAGATATCCACTGTGGCTAATACTTACAGTGTTGGACACATACACAGGTTAGTGCCACGTACCATCTCATGAGAGCTGATAGTAAATCTCCTATAAACCTATTTTACGGGCTATTTCACAGGTATAGGGACAGTCAGAGAGGTTAAGTCCCATGTCCAAGGTCACATGCACAGCTAGTCAACATCAGAACCATGGTGCCAAGCTCTCAACTATGCATGTCTCCCCACCTGGGACGTTCAGTGGAGCTGACAGAATCATCGCTTCCACTTTGAATGAAAATGATAATGCATTTTGAGGGCTGCAACTAAAGAAACCAGTTGCTACAAGGTCACCAACATATGATTTGATATGTTTGGATTTATGGCGATTTGTGTACCACACTGGCTAACACATCCCAAAACTTTGCTCTCCTTCCAGCTGCATTTGCCTTTATTGTGTTGAAAGATAATGTAGGTGACTCGGATATGGTATTGAGTGAGCTCAGGTCCACAGTGGCCACCAAGATTGCCAAGTACGCCGTGCCTGATCAGATTTTGGTGAGTGGACTTCCGCCTCCGGTGTGACTGCACTGCTCATCTTATGCCTTCTTCTCTGTTTCCCACAACTAACATCACAGCAAACTAGCTGTTTGGTTTCCTTGGTGGTGGGTGAGGGTGGTGGATGGCTGCATTGTCAGAGGGAGAGGGGCAGGGAGATGCAGCAGCAGAAGCTTGCACGTCTTGCCTGTTCAAGGGGTAGTGCTGGGCAAGATTAGATGCTCTCTAACTTTGCATATGGAGGCTGGCTACAGGAATAGAAGAAAATTGGGGATTTTAAGTAAAGAAGCATGTGGAGTATACCAGTGTTCTTCAGCTCCTATGTGGTTTCTGAACACCCTTTCCTGGTGCTATTGAGGGAGATGTTGCTAGACTCTATCTGAGGGAGCCTGTGTTGGAGTCAGTTCCATGGAAAATTGGCCTACCCTCTCAGCACCATTAGTTTTTCATTCCTTTCTTTGTTAACATTTCCCCCATGGCGTTCCTTGGTCTGGAAGTGGTCCTATGAGGCCTCACTTGGTGAGGTCAAACTGTTGCCCTGGGGATCAGAGTTTCGGGGAGTCCTAAATACCCCTTAGGAGAACTGAATTCTTTTAAGAGACAAGTCACTATTAAAGCACCCAAACACAGCTCCTAATGTATTGCCATTGACACTGAATGGGCCACATCTGTTTAAAATGTAAAATGCTAAAATTTCAAATACTAAGCAAGACAATGTTTTTTTCCCCTTAAGTATCTCTCACCTCATATGTTAAGACAAAACCAACCCCAGCCCAGGCCAGGGAGTGGAGACGAAGTGCTGTGGCCCATGCTTGATTCTGTTGCTACCTTGGGGCCCTTACTAGCATACCTGATGGGAGAAACAGAGGTGTTGGCAGTGAGGTGAACCCAGGTACAGGTAGACCCTGGCATAGTGGAGGCTTCAGCAGGACTCACGGTTGATCCTGCCCTTTGGGTTGATTACAGCTTCAGGTCCAGATTGTAGAAAATGAAACTAGAGATCAGAGGCTCCACTATCCCCTGGGCAGAGCCCGTCTAATTTCAACATAGTCAGAAGCTGGCTGGGAGTCTGGGTGCCACCTCAGGTTCTAACACTGCACCTCTTCCTTACCAGATAGTGAAACGTCTTCCAAAAACTCGGTCTGGAAAAGTCATGCGGCGGCTCCTGAGAAAGATAATCACAGGTGGAGCTCAAGACCTGGGGGACACCACCACCCTGGAGGACCCCAGCATCATCACAGAAATATTGAGCGCCTACCAGAAGCACATAGACAAGAGGGCTGCTGGTCAGTGATGGCTCTGACCAAGACCCTGAGCCCAAGCACCTAACTTATCCTTCTAGAACGTATCTCAGGTGGCTTATTCTTAGATGTCCCAGAGCAGTTCCCTCCCAGTACATAACCTACACCACCCCTAATGAGAAGTCCATGCTAAAATCCCTCCCTTCTTTCCATTGAAGAATCCATGCAGGGGTACTGTCCAATGTGGTTAGTATTTGTTTTACTTGTCTTGAATTTGGTTTCTTGGAATGAAAAGTCCCTAGTGTCTCTGTTTGTGTGTCCTCTCCAGACAGCACAGGAAGGTGAAAATCCTGGAAAAGCATGCCTGCTCAGATGGCTGAGAACTAGAAGCAGTCGTTTTTTTCCAGATGTTTCTAGATATAAAAGGCTGAGATCTTATTTTTATACTTTTATATTTTAGAAGGATAATGTGTAAGCCCACACACGAAATGTATGCATTTGCTTGTACATGCTCTTTGTAACATTTAGAGTTATAAAACTTTTCTGCCTTCACTTGTGGGGAAAAATATTGAATCAGAGGGTGCACTTTTAATTATTGTTTGGCATATCTGGAAATCTGAATTGAAAATGTTTATACCTCTTGTCTAAATACAGCTCTCTTGAGAATGCTCGAGCCTGCAGCATCTTTTTTTGGTGTGTATTTCTACTTCCCTTGGTTTGTGTATAATGAAACCCAGCTCCTAAAGTGATGGTATGAATGTGCTCACCTTTTAGTTCTAAAGCTACTCCAGCCACATGTTCTGTTTCTCCAAGCTGTGATCTGGAAAGATTTACCCTCCCACCTTAAATGCCTCTTGGTAGGAGGTCAACATGCTCAAATTTGTGGGGTGGTTCAGGGAAGCCAGGAAAACTCAGGTAACTTAGAGCATTAATTTGGCTAGAACTAGGTCCTTGCAAACTCTGCCTGTCCTTCATTCTGTGGTTGGGTCGTAAGAACCATCGAGGTCCAGTGATGAGAGCTGGAGCTCTGAATCAAGCTTCTCTCTTTCAATGTGACTTAAGTCCTCTGAATGGTAGCAAGATGATATAAATCATGTCACTAAGTGTGTATTTATTAGCCAAGCATGCCAGGGCTGATGGCATGGAGTGCAGGGGAAGGTAGCCTGCTGAGCTAGGTCCTTGAGGACAGGGAAAGGTTGCCCTTGTCTTTACCCCACAGTTTATAGTGCCCTGCACCTGTGTAGGTGTTTGAGGGGTGTCTGTGGTGCTGAACACTTATTGTAGACCATAGCTGTGCTGTCCTCTAAGGTGATGAGGCAGGTATGCCTGTGATCCCCAAAGGGGTGGCCATAGCACACAGATATACTGAGTGACTGTCTGTTGTTTCAGCACTTAGCCACAAAGAACCATGCATCTGGACCTGTCACATTTGTGCTGGACTTGGCAGACTGTAGTTATGGTGCTATTTATGAAATGGCATAGATATAAACTCAGACAGTGACCAGGGCCTCAGAATGATCTGCAAAGCAGTTCAAATACAGCTTTATTTTGTTCATTCTTTTCTGTTTGTAGTGATGTTTTTGATTAAATGCTATTCTTTGTTGCTGAATATATCCTAAGGACAAAACTGGAAGGGGCCTATTCAATCAAAAGAGAACACTTAAAACATTCATCATCTGACAGGGAGGAAATAAACAATAAGAGGTCACCTATCTTAGTCTATTATTTGGTAAATTTACTTATCTCTAGATTCTTGTGCTATCTAATACACTAGTCACATGTGGCTATTTAGTTTTAAGTTTAAAAAAGAATAACATAGAATAGAATATTCAGTTCCTTAGTGGCAGTAGACATAGTTCAAGTGCTCAGTAGCCACACATGGTTAGTAGCTACCAGATTGGACACACAGCTGAGAACATTCCTGTCATCGCACAGGGTCTGGTGGCAAGTGCTGATACATAACATAGGTGAGAATGAGGTTGCAAAAAGATCAACATCACAGACTACATACAGGAAAAGCACAGGCTTGCCTGTGAGACATCCCATAGCCCAGGTTGTCCTACTTTAGATATGGGTGGGTGAGGTTTTCCATGTCCTTCACTAGACAGCAAGACAAATCTTAGAAGAAAGACATTGAAGCTGTGCCATGAGAGGTGGGATGTGAAAGACCTGGTCAGCTCCCACAAAGCCTGGACCCACTGCTGCCTCCAAAACAGGAGCTGGGAATGGCTAGCCCCAGGGACAGTATTTGTTCTTGTGCCTCAGGGATAGGGGGAGGGAGGCAAGGGAGAGTTCTAGGTGCCCATCTGAAGTAGTCTGAATGCACAGAAAGGCAACTCACTTGGAAAAGACACATTTTGCACTTCTGGGTGCTGTGGGAAGTCACAGGAGGGCTGTTATCTTTCCGGAATAGCCGATATCCATACAGTTTCTAGTGGGGCATCATGAGCGGCTTATAGATTTTTAACAGGTCAAGTTGTCCTTCCTGCCCCTCTCTGGTAAACCCACCCTGATTGATGTTAGGGACTATCTTGTCCCCTACTTTGTCAGGGACCCACCCTGGCTGCTAGGGGGTTTGTGACGGTCATTCCCAGCATTATGGCCTTAGCCTAAGTGACAGGTTCCGGCCTGGTCATTTGATGCTGTCAGGGCCACTGAGAAGCAGACATGAAGATGCCATTGGGAAAGGGGCTATGGCCCATGCATCCACCAAACAAGACAGGACACAGAGATAAGCTACAGTAGCCTTTTAGTCACCATGGGGCAGTACCTGCCTGGGAATAGAGCAGTGCAGAAGACATGGAGTTCAGGGATGACGTATGGAGGCCTGGCCAAGCTACACCAGGCCCACCCTACCACTGGACTTCACTTCCTGCTTTGGATTTTCTGTCTTAACTGAAACATCCTGACAAAGATCAAAGTCAGTGATACCGAGAAGCAGAGAGAAGAGCAGACAGCGACTGTGAAAGCAGAGGTGAGACATCTAATAGTACGGGAGCACACAGACAATAAATTAGACGGAATTCAGTGACAGCTGATCTGACCATTAAGTACGTCTCAGGCCAGTGTGATATATTACATTCATAATAACCATAAGCCCCCAAAGCAAATTAAATTTAAATTCAGAAAAGCAGTATGCAGTGCCTTTTAAGAATAATTTCCATTTAAAGTGGCTAGAGCAAAAGTTATCATGCTCAAAGGGAAAATTCAGCTTTCAACATGTTTAATTTCCAAAGGGAAATAGGTCCCTTTCAAATATAAAAATGGAAAAAAGAAATGTCTAACGTTCATGATTTGCCCAACATTTATCTAGAAGTAAATCATGAGGCGATTCAGGCACAGACTTGTTCCTGGCTCACCCACAACAGCTGAGTTCGTAATGAAGAAAACAGTGTGAAGTGTCATCCATTTCCTCAGCCTGACTGAGGAGCGGAGACTGAGCTGTGGAATCACCGTGAGTTGTGCTGGTCCTTGCAGAGCCGACTTGCACCCGCTGCCCTCATGACACCCAACACTGGGAACGACAACAGACATGCTTACATTACTGAGTACCGTGTGCAAGGAGGCTCTGAGCAGGTTCTTGATTCCATGACCCATTTCACCCGCATACTGCTTTCCAAGGTCGATACTGTCTCCACTTCCCAGAAGAGGTGGGGAAAGTGGCAGAGCTAGGATTTGGATGGAGCTTGTCTGCCTCCACCCTTGACCCCCATGCGAAAGCCAGAGGTGTGGCCCCCTCCTGGGAGAGCTTTGAGTAATCACAACAGCATTTTACTTTACTTTATTGTTTTATTTTTTTAAGGCACCTGACTGTTGACCTCTGAGCAGCTCTATGAATTGTTATTACCGATAGAGAAAAGAAGAAGCTGAAATCCTGGCCAAGAAGAAGCCTTCCTGGGGACAGTGGCTTTGGGGAAAGGGAGGAGGAGTGATGATGCCAATTTGAGCTTTAGTGACCTCTAATCTGAGTTATTTAAGTTTTTGCCTCATCATTGGGAATTTTACAAGTAAACATCGTTTCTGGGTTTATGAATACCAGTTGGGAACAGCGCTGGGGAATTGGGGGAGGGGAACAGACAAGTTGCTGTCCTTTTGTTCTTCAGTCTAGTTGTGGAGGACGTTGCTTCACTGGCCCATGTTGGCATTATCATTGCGCTCTTCCTGGGCGAGGCAGATCAGTCGCCGGCTTCTGGACGGCCGCTCACTGCGGCTGCTGGCCGCTCACGCTGGCTGCTGGCTACAGTAGCCCATGGCAACCCACTGCAGCAGGGGCCACAGCCTACGCTGTCGCCTGTGACTCACAGGCAGCCTGACTCCAGGTTGAGCTGTTGTTCAGCATCTTAGCTGTAGAGGGCAGTGTCACTGGCCCTCATATGTGGGATCTGAACCAGGGCCCTCTGGCGTCCCAAGCCGGCCCTTAACCATCGCGCCACTCAGCCGGCCCCCTTGGGACTCTTTAACACTGATGTTTCATGTTTGGCACAGGTCATACTCAGTAATCACGTTTCATTATAGCCAGAAGCCATTTATTGAAAGCAACTAATCATTTCCATTTGGCTGATTTCTGCTGTCCCTTTTTGAACAAACATATGCATACCTGTAAGCATTAAAGGTTTCCTTGACTCAGGAATAAAAAGATGTGTGGTTGGGTGAGGTGATGTCCTTTAGAAAAGGAATTGGTCCCAGGTGTGTCTATTTATTCAGAAGGCTGCTTGGTAGAAGTTTGGATCTGCAGGAGCAGGGAGACTAGACAACTCAAGTTACCCAGTTGGTGGCTCTTACCCAGAAAATTTCACCATTTTGCAAGTGAAGTTGGCAGACCAACTATTCCATCAGGTTTTCTGAACTCCTTAGTACTTACTGGTTTGTTAACACTGTACTAGGACATTCAACATCTGGCTTTTTTCCCTTTTCTACTTCTGGATTTATTTAGAGTAGGATTCTTGCCCTCTAGTCTGTCACCCCTTAGAGACAACACTAAGCTGACCAGTACTTCTTTCTGCCCTTTCCACTTCATGGCACTGGTTTTCCAGTTTGCTTCCTCTTAAATGACCTGTGCCAGGAGGAACACCCAGTGGTTAGACATGATAGCAGGGGTGTTGTGACCTTCATAGTGGTAGTGACTGGACTCAAAGGCAAAGTGAAAATAAATGTGTGCCGTTAAGCAGTAGCAAATGCTTCAACTGGTCATTATGAATTGTGTTACCCTAGAATGCTGAACTTTAATACAGTGGTTCTCAACTTTGGCTGCATATTAGAATCATCTAGAAAGCTTTAAACAGCTGATACCTGCGTCCCACCCTAGAAATTCCCATGTAATTGATCTGGGGTATGGCTTGGGTATCAGTGGAAGCTTTGAAAGCTCCCAGATCCTTTTAAAAGACCAAGTTGAGCATCACTGCTTAAAGAGGAAATAGGGAAATATACATACCATTCCAGTTTTGAGAGGGATAGAACTCTTAAGTCTAGTGTCCCTAAGATTGTGGACCAGGAGAGTCACCCCCATCACCAACCTGAAGGACTGCCTGCCTGCAGAGGCAGCTCTGAGCTGAAAGGGACTGGGGGAACTTAGGCAAGACCCTGATAAAACAACCCTCCTTTGGGCTGGGACCCTGAGGAGCTATGACTTGGCAGTGGGAGCACAAATTATGATGAAGAATGGACAGAGGGTGACTTCTGACATGCTGTCAATGTTTCAAGTCATGACTTTGGTGGGGATTACCTGGATTATTGTTTTATGTTAATTTGTTAATCTGTACATTAGTGTTTTTTACACATTTCTATTTGTTATATGTAACCCAAAAAAAGTATATATATATATATATATATATATATATATATATATATATATATATATAATTTTATATCTCCCAGTTTGAAAGCTCTATCTAGGTCACTTTCTAACATTGAAATAGAAGGAAATACATTTAGTGTTGGGCTTGATCAGTGATCCCCCAAAAGCTGGTCACTAGGGCCTGGCTGACTGTGTAGACACCTGGGAATTGTTAAGAATCTAGATTTCCAGACTCCAACCTCCTTAGATCCAAGCTTAGCAATTCCAAGATAGAGCCCAGGAATCTGTGTTTTCACTGAGCAGCCAGGTGAGCCTGGTCCTTGGGAGCTTTGCCTGGTGACTACCACATTTTCCACAGACAGCAGCCCATCATGAACTCAGGCCCCAGCAGAAGACATGGACTTGGAAAGCCGACGAGACCCAAAAAAATCCATAGCTCTGGGAATAGCAATCGGCATGTAACTGATTTAGGGCCGGTTTTGAGAGAAAATAGAATTTATTTTTATCAGTGTCTTAATTACTTGAACTCAAGAAAGTAGAAATCTCCATACAACTCAACAGTTTGGAAATAAGATGTTAGCACAAGAAGTTGCTTCCAAAACATGATTTAATGGAAGATAATTTCATAAAATGTCTCTCTTGTGCTTTGAATATGCAAGTTATACATAATGGCTTCATATGACCAAATCATAAAGGTTATTTCTGAACCAAAGTCCCACAAAGAGACAAATTTCAAAGGTTGTACTAAGTATTAACTGCAACTCTCTAGGGAGAATGTTCCAGAAAAAAGGAATGACTAGAAAAGTAATGGTTTGAAAACTATTCTATTACTCTTTATCACTGACTAATCTGTACCTCTACAGCTAATGACTGATTATTAACACACCCTATTTAGAGATTCCCAGCTCTTTAAGCTTCAGGATCAAGATAATTTTGTACCAGGTTTTATTTATATTGTAATGGTTCTTCTATTTGTGCCACATTTCTCATCTACATTGCATAACATTCTATGTACAGTCTGTATTCTTGGACTATATCCACAAAAAAAGTAGGTTAGCAGTTATTTTAGTCCATCCAAGCTTCTATAACAAAATACCATGTACTGAGTAGTTTATAAACAACAATTTATTTCTCACAGTTCTGGAGGCTGGGAAGTTCAAGATCAAGGCTCTGGCAGATTCACTGTCTGGTGAGAACCAATCCCTGGTTCACTGGTGGTCATCTTGTTGCTGAGTCATCACATGATAAGACCAAGGGAACTCTCTGGGATCTTTTATAAGGGCACTTAATCCCATTCATGAAGGCTCCACCCTCATGACCCAATCACCTATCAAAGGTACCACCTCCTGATACTATCACCTTGGGGGGTTAGGATTTCAACATATGAATTTGGAGGTCAAGCATGCCTCACCCAGGAAGAGCGCAATGATGGTGCCAACTTGGGCCAGTGAAGCAACTTCCTCCACAACTAGACTGAAGAACAAAACAACAGCAACTTGTCTTTTCCCCTTCCCCAATTCCCCAGCACTGTTCCCATCCCCCCAATTCCCCAATAAAAACCTTAAAAAAAAAAAAAGGAGTCCCAAGGGAACAAAAGACAGGTAAGTTACTGGAGAACAGACCCTTCTCAGTGTGGTGTCCAGGTTCTTGGCATCTTGAGCAAAGAATTGAATGAGACAGAAATACAGTTGTGAAAGAGCAGTTTATTGGAAGTGAAAGTACACTCCAAAGAAATAGGAGCGGGCTGAGCAACATGGTGGCTCAAAAGGTGCCTACTGGTGAGGACTCGGAGTTTTTATTTCCTTCTCTTCTATAATAGGCTACTCCTTTCTGGGAGTGGGGTCTCTTAATTGGTACTTATGATTGACAGGAGACTACTACCTCATCTTTTCAGACTGTGTGTATTCCTTCCCAGAATTCATTCTATTATAATGATATTAATGAACTTCTGGGCATATGTATGATATTATAATGATGGTATAATGAGGCTAAGGTGAGATGAAGGTCATTGTAGCATTTACTGCACAGGTGTGAGTGATCGGTCTAATCTAGTTAGGTATTTTGTATCCGTTAGCTTCTTCATAGTAGTTGATGGTTATAGTGGATAAGACAAGGTTTGGGCAGAGAGGGGAGGTCTTCTGGGCAGTCGCACTTCGTAGGCCATGTTGGATGTGCAGTAATGTTACCTGACGTGTTTGGGCATATTAGAGACCCAATTCCTGTCTCTAACTGCCTGCCTCATGTTCCCCTTGAGAGATGTGATCCCCATAAATCTCTATGAGAAGTTGAGGGACAGGAGAGCTCTTCTGTATCTGCTTCCTGCTGAATGTGGCCATTGTCCCTACCTATCGGGGATTCACGGAACTCTTGCTTTATCTGATCTTAGATGAGGGGACGGGGTCTCAGGATCCACCCAGAAGGCCATGTGGACCCTCTTTGGATGGGATGTACTGGAAGTCTCACTGGGGCATCATTTGTATCCCATCAGCCCCTAGATGAAGAGAGATAGATTTTGATTAAACAGAGTTAAAAGTGTTGGCCCAAGAAGCAGGACCCAAAGCCATCAATGCAAGGTGGCTGTGTGATGGAAAGTCTGTTTAGCTTCATGGAGCTGTGGCCTTTTCCTGTGGTTTAACTGGTCATTCAGGTGGCGTTGTTCACCCAGGAGCTGGGCCACAATGACTACAATCAGTAAGCATAAATCACAGGTTTGGGGGTAATTATCTGAAGCAAGGGGTAGGAGACTTCCTATGATTCAGGTTAAAAACAACCTTCCGTTTAAGATTTAAAAGCTGATTTGAAAGGTGATTAACATCAGGAACCAGGAAGCTAAGAAACTAGGGAAAAGGAGACTTAAAATGCCTATAGTGGGGGGGCTCTCCCGTATCAAGTTCACTTTTCAACAGATAACAAACATGAACATCATGCCCATGGCAGACGTTGACTGTTGCATGTCTTTCTTACTGAGCACCTTTTCTCACTGATTCTGGGTTGACCTTAAGAATCTTCCTCATTAAGGCTATTGAAGCCTTTTTCTCCAGTTATCCTATTTATAATATAATCCTCACCTCTATGCCTGCCTGCTTCTCACTGGGGCCTACGTCATTCCATGTAACAGTCTGCTCTGCTCACGCTTATACTGTCTAGTCCAGCGGTTCTCAACCTGTGGGTCGTGACCCCTTTGGGGGTCGAACGGCCCTTTCACAGGGGTCACCTAAGACCATCAGAAAACAAAAAGATATTTACATTACGATTCATAACAGTAGCAAAATTACAGTTATAGAGTAGCAATGAAAATAATTTTATGGTTGGGGATCACCACAACATGAGGAACTGTATTAAGGGGTCGCGGCATTAGGAAGGTTGAGAACCGCTGGTCTAGTCTGTTCTCCTGGTTCCCATCAAATGGTCAGTGGGCCATGTTATCCTGTCCTCTAACACAGGTAATCATCCAGGCTTGGGCACCTCACTGAAGTTGGAAACATCAGATTCTCAGTCCAGGAATCTGGACTTTGGACAAAGAGGCTGTTAGTTGGTGTGGAAGTCATGGAGAGTTGGGCTTGAGGCAATAATTTCATGTCATAGGCATGCTTGAGCAGAGAATGCTGGCATATCAGATGGAATGTGTTCAGGTACAAGCACAAACAGTCAGCTGACAGTGGCCTAGATGCACATGGGATTGTTTTCCCCTTGTAACAAGAAGCCCAGGGGTAGGTGGTTGTTGGCAGTGGGTCAGCATCTCAATCATCCCACCAAGGACCTCAGGTTTTTTGTTCTCAGCATGTTGTCCTTTAGACTTCAGGTGTCTCCTACAGTCATAAGTCGCTGCTGCCATTTTAAGTATAACTCTGGGGTTCAGGTCAGGAGAGAAAGGGCAGGGACAACCCCATCTCTCCCTTTTATTAGAAAAGCAAAAACTTTCCTAGAGGTGAAAATAATTCCTAAATTTCTGCTTTTCTCTCAAGTCATAACCTTGCCTGTGACCACCTTAGCTTCAAGAGCTGGAAAAGTGACAGTGTATCTTTTCCAGTTCTAGAGTGGAGGGTGGCAAAAGAGAAGAAGGTCAGCCAAGCAACAGGTCTTGCACAGAATCATGGAGGGGATGCAGAGATAAATACCACGAGGCATCAGGAGGTGGAGAGGTATTTTACTCCTGTTTGTCCAGGTCCTCGTTTCAGTGTCTGTGAAGCCTGGTTGTACTTTCTGTGCTGAGGTCCATAAGTTATCCCCATATCCTTTCTATACTCGTAAATCCCTCCCTCATCTTCAACTGGCTTTTATGAATGTCTCTTTTTGACAGCTGACTGATCTCTAAGATGCTTTTTCTACTGTGAAAAAGCTAGTCTACATCCTCTAATTTTATACTATATAAGTGTCGCTTCCCGCACGACATGGGCAGTGGGAGAATGAGAGGGGGCAGCGAAGGGTTAAGAATGAAAAGAAACAGCAGCCAATAGTTAAATGAGTGAGGGGCTGAGGGTCTCCAGCCTCGTGGACTAAGAGCCCCGAATCGGGACAACACACCGCTTTTATTTCTCCACATACCCGGAAGTAGCATTGTTCTCTCCACAGTCTGTGAGTCTCATTCCTGAGAACGTGCGCAAGCCAGGTTACCCATGCCTGCAAGCTGCTATTACCGAGAGTCCACCTGCTCCTGGGGATAAGACAGATGCTCTGCCTTCACACACCCTATATGCACACGACCCCAGGAAGATAAGATCATTCGGCTGAGGACAAATCATCAGGTCACTTCCCAAGCAGGTTGAGGGAAGGAATGTAGCTACAGGGGTAGAAGACCTCCTGTCTCTTTGGGGGAGGGTAAGGACCCATGCACACCTCCATCAGCCCCGAGATTTCTCCTGATGGCTCCATGCGACTGTGCCTGTCTTAGGTTGTTCCTTCAGCGAGGAATCTTACCCGTTGTTGACTAACCAGCCATCTTTTGGGGCCAAACAGGGAGATGCAAGGTGTATGAGCAGTGTCCTCAAAATGGTCAGTTTAGGGTTAAGCACGGGGGGACAGATGGCTAGAAAGCTGTGTGGCAACATACAAGGTCCTCCTGAGCTGAAACCAGAGCTTCCCATCACAACACAATAACTTAGCCTGAAACCTTGTTCCAAGCAGGCCACTTCTGCTCTCCTGGATCTGGGGACGGGAAGGGCTCAGCCCATTTCTGATCTTCTTCGCTCCTTTCACAGAGTTCTTCCTAGATTACTTGTAACCTTGAAGTCTACCCTGATTGTCACTCCCTTGGGTCCTGCCACACTTGCCTCTTAGCCTCTTTTTTGTCTTTTTCCATCCCCTCAGCCTGCCCATAATAATCTTACTCATCCAAGACCTGGTTCAAAGGTCGCTTCCTCCAAGAAGCCTTCTCCAGTCACTCCCACTTTATGGGATTTGTTCCTCCCTGCCTGCAAGGCACCCTGTGGTTCTTCTGTGGCATTGTTTTATGTTGATAATTATGCTTCTTATCTCCCCTCCCAGACTGTAATGTTCCTGCACATTGACTCACCTTCTTTCACCTTTGTTTTGTCACAGCACTTGGTTGAGCAACTGGAAGGCTTTCAGGAAATATCTGTGGAAGAAATAGAAACAGCATGGGATTAGGAAAAAGCACAGGACTGGAAATAGGGTGTGTTTCTAGTATTAGCTGTGAGGTACACTATTGGCTGCCTGCCCAGCACCACTGCTTCCATGCTGGCAGAACCCTGATTTAGTTGAGATAAATGCCCTCTATGTGGGCCAGTGTTTCAATGGAAGTGGGACTCATCCCCAGTCTTAGGGTACAGGGGGTTGAGGGGTGGGTTCTGGTTGGTCTAACCCAGTGGTTCTCAACCAGGGGCTATTTTGTCCCCTAGGGGACACTTGGCAATGTCCAGGTACATTACTGATTATCATGACTAGGTGGTATGCTATTGATATCTAGTGGATGGAGGCCAGGGATACTGATAAACATCTTACAATGGACAGAATAGCTTCTCCCCCACCTCCAACAAAAAATTATCCGCCCCAAAATGTCAGTAGTGCTGAAGCTGAACCTAGTCTAACCAATCATAGGGTTCTCATCCTACTGCCAATAACTGGGTGGCAGTTAGGCTGGAGGTTGGAGTAACAGGTGTTAGGTTCACGGCTCCTTAATAAAACTTGCACAAAAGGTTTTCGTTCCAGAGACTTTATTGACCAGGCCTGGGACTGTCTCTCTCAAGAGAAGAGATCAGCACCTAAGTCTTGGTGGGTAAGGAATTTATAGCTGAAGCTGGATACAGAAGCAAAAAAAGCAGTTAGTGTGTACAAAGGGGAAAAAAATGGTTAGTTTATCTTATTTTAACAAACTATAAAACACAGTTAGGTTATTATTTTTAACGAGCTAATACATAACTTGCTTATCTTCTTGACAGGCGATAAAACATGACTTGTTTATCTTTTCCTAACAAGTCATATACTTTGTTTATCTTCTTCTACTTTCTTGACAAGACAATTTGTTACGGTTTTTGCTGAAGCAGGAGCTTTTAAAATTCCTCTGGGCGGGGGTACTCTCCGAAATGAGCTTGCTTAGCCTAGGGTCTGGGCCTGGGTCCCTACACAGGGACTGATAACTGAAATAAATCATAACTAACAAAGTGCACCTCACCATGACTCGCAAACAGAAAAATGATACTAAACTGTGCTGTGCAACATAAATTACCTAAGCTCAGACCATGTGCCCCAAGATAAAAATCACTGACTCCTTTCAGCGACTCTCCTAGTTTACAAATTCTGACCTATCCCTGCTAGCACTATTTGTGACAACTTCTAGTCCCCAAAACCCAAGAGGACCCTTCCATAACTCCACTGCTTTAAGGAGCCTCACAAGGCCTCTGGTACATTCGTTTGCTACAGCAAGTTCAATAAACCTAACTTGTTATTTTTTTATTGAGGAATAATTGATATACAGCATTATATTAGTTTCAGGTAAACAACATTGTTGAGAGCCGTATCAGAGTAATGAGACTCTGGGCTGACTGCAGGTAGAGAATGGCAGGTGGCTACAGACCCCCATGTTCTGTGTGCTGAGGAAAAAGACTGCAAAACTGCATGTTAGCGCAACAGCAAAAGGAGGAACTGCTGGAGAAACAGGTTAACTCATCTCCTGTGCCACGGAAAAGCAGAAGTTCCTAAACCACAACCACCAGACTCTCAGATGGCACTGTCTATGGACTTATGAACTTTGAAACCTTCCACCATGGACTTATGAACTTTGGGACTTTCAATCATGGACTTGCTGACAGTTGTTATTTGCCTTAAGTTTCACCTTACTTAAAATATATTATTAATCTATGCTATGTAATCATGTAACTTGTTGCCAAGAGATTATCTCACCTCCAAACCCCTAAGTCAGGAACATTGGTTCCCCATTCCCCAAAGAACCCCCTACCAAATCCCCTATGCTTAGATAAGAAATGATTCCTGGTAAAAGGGGAACTTGCTTTCTATATATGCAATATGTTTTTTAATAAACGCTGTCACTAGCTGCCATCAGCAGTTAGTGAACCTCCTAATCCCAACTTTGGTGTCTATGCCATCTCTTTCTTTTCTCATTTCCTTGCGCCAATCAATCCTGCTCAGGGACTGTTTGGTGGGTTCCTGGCCTGATTATCCAGGTGGCCTGGCTGTCGAGCCGGCTCTCGACACAACATGATTCAGTATTTGTATATATTGTGAGATGATTGCCACATCCAGTTAACATCCTTTATCATGCACAGATTTTTTTCTTGTGATGAGAACTAAGATCTATAGAACTAAGATCTGTTCTCTTAGCAACTTTCAAATATTCAATACAGTATTATTAACCAGTCACTGTGCTGCACACTAATTTATTATTACATTTTTATAGATATGTTCCTGGCTATTTTTGGTTGGAGAGCTTTAACATTGGGCATGGAATACAAATAACTCCAATGCAATGGGCTAAGTCCTATAATCAGGGCATGTTCAAAGTGCCTTAGAAATAAAGACATTTTCTGCTTGAGAAATTAGGGGAACAATTTTCAGCAATCATACTTGAAGTAGGCCCTGAATGATAAAAATGTTTTTGGCCAGGTAGAGGTGAAGGAAAGCATTATTACAAGGAGAAGGAATAATGTGGACAAAGGCAGGAAGGCATAGAATTAGAAATAGCAAGCAATCTTGTGTCTGAAACACAGGCTTCAGGGCAGGAGAATAATCCAGACATGCAGGAAGGGCCAGATCATGCAGCACTCATACTGTTAAAAGTGTCCCTGATGTAATAGCTACACTGGTTGTATTCAACAGGGAATGAAGTAAAATATTGCCAATGCCTGAATTATAACCTGGAATCCCTAAAAACCTGGATTTGTAGAACTCTTCGCTTCCCTCTGTTGGCTCCTCATCTCTTTTCTTATGGAACAGTCGTGGGATTCTAATGCCATCTAGCACTAAGAAAGGTAAAGGCACGTTACCATTAAGAAAGCCTTTGAGTGCAATGAGGAAATTCTTAATATTTCATTAGGAGCACGCATTTTCTAGAGATGATATATAGTAACAGGACTTGGGTTTTCTCTGCCTGGAAATCCTCCTCCCTGTTCCTTCCCCAAATCATATTTATCTTTCCTTCATCTGTCAAATGCTCTCACAAGATCACGTTATTCTCCTTTCATGCAATTATTACATTTAAAATTTTACATTTATTATGATAATCTGATTAAAGTCATCTCGCCTTTAGGTAAATTTCTATACGTGAGCAAGTTTGTTTATGGGTTGCTCATCATCAACTTCCAGCACCTAGAAATATACCTGGCTCACTAAAATAATGTTAATGAATGCCCTGATGATGACTTCATGCTGTTAGATTTTGTTATTAATGATGGTTTCTATTTAAACCCTGCCTTTACTTCTAAGGGTAACCGTTTGATATGTTAGACTAAAATTTTTAACTTCCACGCTGAAAGTTCTATTTTAAGTAAGGTTTCATTGACCCAAAAAGGCTAGCCAAAATATGGGTCTTGGGGCATGGAGTCTAAAGTACTTGGGCGTGGCTAGGTAGAAAAAAAAACCAGCATGTCTGCGGTCCCAGAGATCTGCAAGCATTTTATACATCAAGTAGGGCCCCTTGATGTAGGGGGAAGGGAGAAGACAGTGGTAGTATAAAAGAATTTACATAAGCTATAGATAGGCAAAGGGGTGGGAAAAGGTAAAGGGGGTCAGCTCTGGGGTAGATGCAGAGTCCTCATAAAGAAATGTCACTCCTGGGGACATCCCAGTCGGGACCCTCTATAGTTTCAAGAGCTGTAACTTTCTGCTCTAATAAAACTATCCTCTGCTACAAACTTTAAAAAAAAAGAAAGAAATGTCGCTCCTGTAGATTGGCTGGGGGCAGCAATCAGAAAGCCCTCCAGTAAACAAGTGGGGGGCGGGCTCCTGGAATTACATGGTGCCTGGCTAAAATAATCTGTGGAAATAGCCACCTGGAAATTAATCCAAAATTCTAACAGGCAAAAGAGGAATGTGAAAAGTGTTTTGTTAGCAGTTCAGCAACCATTAACTGACTAATGATTTTGTCTCTTTCACTCTCCAGGTCACCGTAATTTAGAACATCGCATTTTTTTTATCATTTAATAAACTTTATCAAATGTCTGTTATCACAAAATGACCTAACACTCAACACCTGGCTTTAACCAAAGGGACAACATTTTCTAGCCGAAGTTTTCCCCTTAATTGGCTTGGTTTGGAAAAAAATCGTATAATTTTTAGGTAGGGGCTGTTGCGCTCCTGTTCCTCTAAGGATATGAACTCATTATTTTTTACACTGCCTGTAGGAACAAGGGTCTTTGTCATTAATAAGCAGCGCCATCCTCTCGACCGACACAGACACCAACACCTGGGACCAGCAATGTCGATGTGCACGATTATTGGCGTTCATCATAAGAAATGAAATAAAAGGCGGCAGCGCAGGGGCTGTGCTGGGCCACGCGCATTTCGGGGTCCGGAAGCCGCGGCGGGCCAAGGCACTCGCTCGAGAACGGCTTCCAATCACCTCGCCCGGCCTGGGTACAACCCGAGGTTCCGGCGACTCGAAACCGCCAGGACGACACACCGAAGGAGCTCTCACGGAGCGAAGCCCAGGAGAAAGTCAACTCTGCGACGGGAAGAGGCGGGGCCAGACACGTCACTTTCGCGCGCAGCCGAGACAGGGGCGACGCGGTGCGGGGAGGCGGGGCGAGGCAGCCTTCGAGCCTGCCCGACTCTGTTCCAGTGCTGGCTGGGTGGGCCGCGGCGGGAGGCGCAGCATGGGCGACGCGGACGGGCTGCGGCAGCGACGTCCTCTGCAGCCGCAGGTCGTCGCGGACGATGGCCAGACCCCGGAGGTCAAGGACGGGAGGTAGGCTGGGCCTCCAGACCTGGTCCGCGAGCCGCGGGGCCGACCCCCTAGCTCTAGGATGACAATAACCTCAGAAGGGTAAATGCGGTGCCAGCGCGCGGTATGCGCCGTGTCATTTTATTCTCCCGGAGGAAACAGACTCGGACCAACCAGATGCAACTGCCTGGTCCGGGAGGCTTTGGGCGCACCGTGCGCCCTATCGCAGCGTTAATTCCTGGCTGCTGGTCCGGAGACCGCCTCACGCCGCACCTGCCCCTCTTGTCTCTCACTCCCGCCCCAGCTTCCAGAGCTGTGGTTTCCTCGCCTTTCCCTCCTTCTCCCTTACCCTCCGTGCTGTCCTTTCTGCTGGCTTACTTGATCCCCCGGGAGAGCCACCTAACCACGGCCCTAGGTCTTCTGGATCCCGCGCACGCACTGTCCTGAAGGGACGTCTGAAAAAAATATTCGGATAGCTCCTCGTGATCTAGCGAGGAGCTGGCCTCTCTGCACCTGTCCCTCTCTCCACCTGACCCTCTCTCCTTGCGTGAGACCCGGCCTCACTGCGGTTTTCGGGAAAGAGGAGAGAACAGAAGGGACTTTGTTAGGCAATTTTCGTGAGAATTCAGCCATGCAGATTTTTCCTGATAGGGACAGACAAGCATAGGAAACTAGTTGTTGATGCCTAGTGAAAGAAATGTCAGATTTTCGGTCTTTGCTGCTTCTCCCAACTTTACAGAATTTAAGTATGCGAAGTTTTGTTAGCTAAAAACTGAAGCATGATCCTCAAACATTTCTATTGCAATGTAAAATACTTAAACTTCTCTTTTTAATTTTGTGTCCAGATTCTCCTTACTTTGAATGTTTTGGGAGAACCAAGAGACCCTATGTAGTCCAAGCTCAAAGTTGTGGAACTGGTTGACTTGTAAGTTGATAGGAATATTAGACATATTTATTGGTGTGCTAAGAGGTGTGGTACATAGTGAATTTATTCACTGACAATACGAGGAATACCTCTGAAGGAGAGCTGTAACAGGAGTGTTTTGGCTCTAGAAAGGCAATTCGCAGAGAAGACTTTTTGGTAATAGCTGACTCCTGGGGTCAGAGGAAAGATCGAAATACGATATAGTCCTGACAATAGGGTGACCAACCATTCTGGTTTTCCCTGGACTCAGGTGCTTCCATGGATGCAGGACTTTCAGTGTTAACCTTGGCAGACTGGGACGAGTTGATTACCGTATTGACTGTGCTTATTGTGAAATCCTCCTCTGCTGATGAGTGAGGAGCCTATGAGAAGAGACATGCAAGGACTGGCAGTGCTTTACTACAGAAACCATTAAAAACAAGGCATTGCGACATACACTTTTACATGAGAAAAGGAAACTCACTTGGGCTCTGAGTTTGCCATGAGGTGCAGTGTGTTGAAAAACAAGGCATATAGCCCCTGAGGGCACTTGGATGGGTCCAGCTCTCAGCTGGACTCCTCTGACACTCAGCCCTGGGGGAGAGGGACAGAGTTAATTAAGTTTTTTGTTTGTTTGTTTTTCTGTGGGGATTTCTGACTTAATGGCAGCGTAAATTGGATGTTCCAAAATCATTATCTGCTGATCTTTTCCAGTGTGCCCTTTGCATTATATTCATTTAAGATATTTTCTTGACTTTGAGTTCCAGTCAAGATGGCAGAGTACGTAAATGTGGTGCTTAACTTCTCTCCCAACCACATCAAAGTTACAACTAAACTAAAAAACAACCATCAATGAGAATCACCTGAAATCTTGTTGAACAGAAGATCTACAACTTAGGACATACAGAAGAAGCCACCTCGAGACTGGTAGGAAGGGCAGAGACCTGGAACAGGCTGGTCCAACACCCGCATGTGACCATTAAAAATTGGGAGGAATATCTCACCTGCAGAAGTCTCCCCTGAAGGAACAAGGGGTCCCAGTGCCACACAGGACTCCCCAGTCCAGGTTTCCAGTGCCAGGGAGAAAAGTCCCCATAATTTCTGGTTGTGAAAACCAGCAGAGATTGAAGCTGAGACAGAGGTCTGCTGGAGTCTTAGGTGCTTGTCTTAAAGGGACTATGCATGTACTTACCAACAACAGAATCACTGGTTCTGAGCTCACGTGCCGGGGCAACAGCTAGAGAGAGGTGATAGGGACATCAGGAGCCAGAGCTGGGGGTGGTGGGGAGCTGAGTCGTCTGGCTTCAGGACAAGGGCTGGAGGGGCAGCTTTATCCTGGATGATGGAGCTTGCAGAAGCCATTGTTTCTTTGTTGATCCCTCCCCCTTCCCAGTGTGCAGACACAGGTGGCCACCATATCTGAATCTCCAGCAAGCTGGCTGACACGATTTATTCGCCCTGCCCTGGTAATTCAGAGACCTCTCCCCACCCAACTTTTGGGCACACCCAAGCTGTGTCCGGTGGCTTTTTTGATACAAACCACCTGTCTTGGCTCATGCTGCAGACTTTCATAGGGTCTCTCAAAGGTATGTGGAACCCAAACAAGCGGCACCTGGATTGAGCGTGTCCCTTACCTCTGGCTGAGCTGCCCTAAGCCTGGCACTAGCAGCAGACGGCCTTGGTTCGAGGATTGGCCCTCTTATCATTGGACAACAGCTGTCAGGTGAGGCTTCACAGAATATGGAAAGTAGGCAGGCTCTAAATGGCGAAACATTGCTTGTTTGGGCTATATTTTAAAATAATTGGATATGTAAAACTTGGAGTTTGACAGTGGTGTGCCTTTTGACCTAATGGGTCTCATAGCCTGCAGTGAAGAAATAACCCAAGGGTTGATACACACAGGTGGTCTTTGGCTCGTTTATATAACACACTAGCTCCATTTCAAGTGCTCAGCAGCCACACATGGCTAGTATTTCTATCATTGCAGGAAGTTCTGTTGGACAGCACTACTTAAGGAGTTTAAGGTTCTATTTCTAAAAGGTAACCACAGAACTTTCCAATAGAGGCTAGCTGATGATCAGCCAAGGGGGTGTTGATAGACTTCTTTTACTGGGGAGGGAGTTAGGTAATGTTGGTGTTGTCCAGCTGCGCATCAGGAAGAACTGGGAAGCATGGAGGGAAAAAAAAAAGTTTCCCAGGCCCATGCTGGACCTACCCATTCTGAATCTCTGGGCTTTATATAAAGCTGCCCTGGTTATTTGGTATAGGCGATCCAGGGGCTGGCTAGTCTTGGGAGCACTGAGTGGCTTCTAGAGTCTTCAGCTTTTTATAGTGTGTGCTCACCAGCAGTGCCTTCTATGTCCATATTTATGCTAACAGTCTGTTTCTGATGATTTAGGTATTCTCTAAGATGATATATGTTTTCTCTACCATGGCCTTCACTTCCTTCTGAGCCCTTGCTAACAGAGTCTTTAACATCTGTATTTCTACTAACATTCTGTTCAAGGAAATTTAGACTTGGTGTATCTTTCTTCTCAAAATTCTATCCTCTACCCACATCCTGATTTCAAGGCTGCTTCCACATTTTTAGATATTTGTTATAGCAGTGTCCCACTTCCAGGTAATAAAATTAGCTTAATTAGGAAAATGTATTAGTTTTCTATGGCTGTTGTGACAAATGACCACACACTTAGTGGATTAAACAACACAAGTTGATTATCTTATTCTGGAGGTCACAAGTCCTGGTCAGGTCACCATGTTGAAATCAAGGTGTCATAGGGCTATGTGTTCCTCTTTGGAGGCTCTAGGGGAAGAACCTGTTTCCTGCCCATTCAAGATTGTTGGCAGAATTCAAACACTCTTCATTTGTGCTGTCCCAGATGTCTACAGGATGACACTCTGAAAACCTCTCCCCTCTTTTGTCTTTCTTTTCCCTTTGCCTTTCATTTCTGTCTACCCCTATAGAAACAGAATGACTTATTTTTTGCTTTATTCATTTAATAAAATCATGCATGTTCAGAACTGGGCAGGACTTTGAGGTTCCCTACCCCATACCCCATTTCACGGAGGAGAGCTGGTGGGCTTTGGGTGAAGAAACTCACCTGCAGTGGCTTGGCTGTTTGTTGGGAAGTTAGGACTGGCTGTTTGTTGGGAAGTTAGGACATTTCTACCTGGAACAGGTTTACACAGCAGAACACTATCCTGTCAAAATCAAACAAAACACTGTCCTTAAATCAAGTTTGTTTTGTTAAATATGAGTGTTGATTTTTTTCTTTAACTTACCTTATTTTTTGATAGAAAAATATTCTCCTTCTTAGGAGCTCATGATTTTATTTGCTTTAAGTTAATCTTGATGTCAAGTGTTTAGTAAACTTGAATGCACTTAATATAAGCAAATAATGATCCTGTAAAGTTTATTTAGTAGCAAGAGGCTAACTATGCTCACTTGTTTACCAGATGAGTAATGATGCATGTGAGAATCGTTTGAGAGAGATTTTAGTCACTGTTGATCATTTGTCCAAAAACTTAATGCAAGATTCCTAAGGCAGCTTTAAGATCTTACCAGGGCTTTAAGTAACGATGATTTAGAATTGTAATTTTATAGATTCTTCATAAATAACTGTCAGCTTTTATAAGACTCTTCCAAGTGAGAGCTGGGATTATGTTTTGAGTTCTTAAAGGTGTGGTCTGCAAATGAGTGGGGAATCAGATGCTCAGGAATTGTTTGCTTTCATCTGCTTTATGAATTTGTCTCTGCCTCGTTTATCCACAAACCCTGAGTATTTTAGGGATACACCGTACTGAATCCATGTAGGAGGAAATAGTGACTTTTGGGAAATACCTCTCTTCTCTGTAGATGAGTGTCTCCCTTCCCTTATTGTAACTATTTTTTTTTGTAGCTGAGCCATCCTGCTACACCTGTTGGCAGCTCAGCGGCTGCTCAGCTCGGGCCGGGACTCGAACCGCTGTTGCTCAGAGCTCAAACACTTGAGCAAGCTCTTAACCAACTGAGCCACTCGGCCAGCCCTATTTTCCCATTTTTTGTGTTCATCAATTCTTTGAGTTTTCCCTCTTTAAAACTCTATTAGAGGATTCAAGATACAGCCTATCATATTATCTGTAAAATAACTGATGACAATGTCCCACACAGCTGGAATATTTAAAAACAAAAAAGAACAAAAGCATGTTTGCCAATTCTAGCAAATAGTGCTCAAATTTAATCACAAGCCACAGAGGTTGGTGGCCTTGTACAGGGAACACTGGGTAAGAGGCCTGCCCCTACTGAAAGGGCTTGAAAGGGTTTTAAAGACCAGCTGAGCTTATCACCATCTTAGCCTCTGCTGATTGCCTTTGTATATTTTATTTCTGGCAGCTCCTTTAGCAGCAGAGTTTTCCAAGTGACCTTCTTGATGCTGGCTGTCTCCCTCGTTGTTCCTCTGCTTGGAGCCATCATGCTGCTGGATTCTCCCATAGATCCACAGCCTCTCAGGTGAGCTGCCGCAGCAATTTTAGGGAGGGGTAGCTCAGCAAAATATAATAGGCTGAGATGATTTCTAGAGCAATTAAACCAATCTGGTCTGAAAGGTAAGTTATTGTGAGAAATAGAGTTTGTGATTATTTTAGTGCCTGTGATTTATGTGGAATCAGATGTTCCACAGAATATATGCATGGTATTGCTCAGGTTATTGTTTCAAAAACAAAACTGTATAAACCAAAAACAAAAATCAGAAAAATCCCAAATAAGAGAAGCTTAAATAGTGGTAGACACAATTAACCTGAAGTCATATGAAGTGGCAAAAGCACACACAAAGGAGAACTGACCTGGGTGATGAACACACAATGCAATATATAGATGATGTATTATAGACATGTACATTAGAAACCTATATAATTTTACTAACCAATGTCACACCAATAAATTTAATTAATAAAGTGTAAATTACCTTGTTTTACTTATTTTATAAGTAACTGATTTTTAAAAAAACTTGGAAGTGGTGTTCTCTTTTTCCTGTTACCTTTTTATTTTCAAATTTTTATTTGTTGACATTTAGGTACTTGTCTTTTGTATTATAAAGGAATTTTAGCATTTATGTTTAACATATGGTACAAGAAAATTTTTTTTTTTTGGCTGAGCCATTCTGCCACCTGTTGGCAGCTCAGCGGTAGCTCAGCTCGGGCTGGACTCGAACCACTGTTGCTCAGAGCTGAAACTCTTGAGCGAGCTCTTAACCAACTGACGCACTCGGCTGGCCAATACAAGAAATTTTATGTAACAAATAATGACAAAACACAAGAACAGATACAAGGTACAAGAAATTTTTATGTACCAGTAACAAATTTACGATATTTATGCATCATAGAAATCCAAGAGCTCTTCCTCATTGCAGGGTCGTCGTAAGTTCAACAAAACCAGTTATCGTATTCCAGGGTATTGCACATGGATATCGTTATTGATTTCTAGAGTTACATTTTTAACTCGTAAGCATAAATAAAAGAATTAACATTTAAATAGATATGGAATTAGTACTGAAGCAGGATTTTTTTTTTTTTAAAGATTTTATTGGGGAATTGGGGGATGGGAACAGACAAGTTGCTGTCCTTTTGTTCTTCAGTCTAGCTGTGGAGGACGTTGCTTCACTGGCCCAAGTTGGCACCATCATTGCGCTCTTCCCTGGCGAGATCAGTCGCCGGCTTCTGGACGGCCGCTCACGCAGGCTGCTGGCCACTCACGCTGGCTGCTGGCTACATACGGTAACCCATGGCAACCCACAGCAGCAGGGGCTGCAGCCCACGCCGTCGTGGTCACCGGCGACTCACGGCAGCCCAGCTCCAGGTTGAGCTGTTGTTCAGCATCTTAGCTGTGGAGGGCAGTGTCACTGGCCCTCATATGTGGGATCCGAACCGGGGCCCTCTGGCGTCCCAAGCCAGCTCTTAACCATCGCGCCACTCGGCCGGGCCTGAAGCAGGATTTTTTGATGTGTGATTGTATGTGTGTACTGGGATCATGGTCTCGTGGAACCAAAGAATGGAGACATGGACCGGAGAGGTAAAGTTGCAGAAAAGGACAGTTCATTAGAAGAAAAAATACATTTCAAAGAAGCAGAAGCGGGCCCAAGCAGTAGAGAATGGCTCAAGGGCCATTGTTAGAAAAGAAAGTACACTCCAAAGAGTTTGGAGCGGGCTGAGTAGAGGAAGCTCAAAAAGCCCTAAGTTACCTTTTATCAGTGGGGATCTATAAATAATACAGTCCATTATAACTTGAAAAAATAATATATACCTAGGAGTATATATACCTGGTGGGGGGGGGGCGGTTCCATGAAATGTATTCACATTTTTAATTAGAGTAATATTAGAGCCATGTTCTTATTGGTGTGATTTATGACATCAATGTCAAGGTGGTGTAAGAGGCTTGCACCATCTGGTTCAGTAAGTGCCTGTTTTCCCTTGCATCTGCCCAGAGGGGTGAGTTGCCTGAAGTTTATTTTAAGCAAGTTAGTCCACATCTCATTATAGACTGAATATAATATATACAGCTATATAATGTGTTTGTAAGTAAAACTTAAGATTTTATATCGTAGGGCCAGTCGAGTGGCAGGTTGGCTAAGAGTTGGCTTAGGACGCCAGCTCTGAGCAGCAGGGCCCTGGTTCAGATCCCACATGAGGGCCAGTGATGCTGCCCTCTACAACTAAGATGGTGAACAACAGCTCGACCTGGAGCTGGGCTACCATGAGTCGCAGGCAACAGCGTAGGCTGCAGTGGGCTGCCATAAGCTACCATGAGTGGCCAGCAGTCAGCGTGAGTGGCTGCCAGCTGGCGTGAGCTGCCAAGAGCCGCCGTGAGTGGGTGTCTAGTGGCTGGCGACCGATCTGCCTCATATGGGAAGAGCACTATGATAATACCAACATGGGCCAGTGAAGCAACGTCCTCCACAACTAGACTGAAGAACAAAAGGACAGCAACTTGTCTGTTCCCCTTCCCCATTCCCTGATGCTGTTCCCCTACCCCAATTCCCCAATAAAATCTTTAAAAGAAAACAACAAAAAGATTTAATACTGGATTCAGTTCACTAAAAATGTATTCAGCACCTAGTATGCTTGAGGCAGGTATCCAGTTGGATACAGAGGAAACAGTTCTGATCTTATTGACATATGTATAGAAGAGTCAACTTTTAGTTGCTGGATTTAGAAATAGTAAAAGTACAAGGTGTTGTTTAAACATGCTTGCATAAAGTTGAGAATGGGTGAAAGCCTGGGCACTCTTGACTCGTAAGCGTGTTTGCTCTGTAATTCCTGATGTGTCAGTGTACCTTTGCACATATCTTTCTCTCGGGGGGTTCTAGGACTCATTGAGGGAAGGGGCCTCTCTCTTGCTAACCTCTGTCAACATGTGCAAGGATGTGGCTCAGCCCACCCCAAATAGAAACTGACCTGGGCTTTTCTATCAAGTTGGCAAGGCGAGAGAGTGAACTGTGTCCACAGCTGGAGATCAGAACCTGGGCTGGGGAGCTAGCCTTGGGAAAGGGGAGGAAATTGGAGAGAGCAGGTGAAGGTGGAGTTTCTGAGTTGGAGTGGGAGGGATGGAGCTTAAGTGACTGATGACCTGTGATCTCAATAAAGATGAATTTATGTGTGGAAAGCGTGGTGAAGAAATTCAGAGGCAAGATGGGTCTGTACTAGTGACCAGAAACTGAAAGGAAACAGCCCAGTAAGGATTTGAAGTTGGGCAGGTGAATTCTGCCTGGGGAATAGATGAGTCTGATGAGGAAGGAAGGGAGGAGAAACCCAGGGAAACCATTGTGGCTGACTGGATCGCTTCCACAGGCTCAGATTTATGGAATGACTTGCTCAAAAATTGGAAGCATGGGCCCCAAAATGCAGAACAAAAGCAGAAGACTGGCCGAGAATTTAAGAACAGAAATAAACTGAGGTTTGGGGAAAATGCTAATGATAACAGCAAAAAAGGCTTCTTTAAAACTGTTCAGAGCAAAAAGAGCAAGGAAGGGGGGACCCACTGGGGCTAGTGATGCAGTGTTGATGAGGACAGGAAAGCAGAGCCACCACCTCTTGCTCTGCCTTGGTCATCTCCCAGCTGAGGGAGCGCTCCATGATCCATTTGATCAGGCCAGCTGGCAGGGCAGGAGGTGAGCAATGGCAGTTCCTTGGGTAGTCTACCTTCAGGTGCTAAATGACCTCCGTGTGAGCTTAGATCTGCTTAGACATTTCTGAGAAATCAGAAAACAGACAGACCAGATCGGGAGGGGTGGAACCCTTCCAGAGCAGATTGTTGTGCAGTTGATTTCAGTTCTAGGGAGCAAAGCCACCTGGAAGGCTTCAGGGCTTTGCCAAAAACCTGCTGTGCAAAGCCACCTTCTTTTCCTTTTTGGAAGATTGGAAGACTGTTATAGACACAATATGTGTGACACCTGATTTCTGGAGGATGTTGACCAGTGTCTTTCAGGATACATTTGACACACAGAGTTAGCAGGAGTTAGCAGGAATTATTATGAATTAACAGGAGTTAATAAGAGTTAACAGAAGGTCACTGGCTTTAACCAGAGTACATGTAGTCTGGCTGACTGTGCTGACTTGGGCTTCCTGGGGCAACTCCTTGGTGCTTCTGCTGCCCAGCTGCAGGAGGGGGAGCCCTTTCTTGCCTGTCCTTTGTATTTTTTCAGATAACTTTTCTTGTCTCCCTATTGAGATAATACTCAGGCTCCATGTGTGCAGGAACAATGTGCAATATACTGATTAGTTTGATTCTACAAATATTTCCTGAGGAATTCCTGTGTGTAGGGAATTAGGCAAGGTCCTAGAACCAGGCGAGAGGGGCTGGCTGAGTGTCAGGTATACTGTCCTCTATCCCTGGCTTTATGTGCTTGTCTATGTTGTTCAATCTTCACATGTACCTTGGGAGGTGTGACCTTACCAAGGTCAGAATTTGAACCCATGTGTGTCCAACTCCTTAGCCCAGGCTTTTTTCATCAAAACATGCAGGTGGCAGTCCTGCTTTCCCTTTGCAAATAAAACTCCTAGTAAACCAAGAGTGTTTTTTTGTTTTGTTTTGTTTTTTTGTTTTTGTTTATTTTCCCAAGCAGGTTGAAAGCCATAATTTGGGGGCAGGGCAGAGAGTGAAAGAGGGGCAATTTAATTTTGGGGGAGTTGTGCTGTGTCCTGCATAGGTGCCCACTCAGGTGGTGGCAGAGAGCTTTTCCACCATTCCACATCCTCAACCATGCCCGCCTCCTTGGTTCTCCCACTCTGACCGGCTGGCTAGGAAACTGCCTTGCGGAAGGGCAGGGGAGGCAGGGAATTGGGAAATACTCCCCCTCCCCCTGTCCTCCTGCAGTGTTCTTTGGGAACTTCCTGATTGCCAGGTACTTGGGATACAACAGTGAAAAACCCAGAACAAATCCCTGATCTCTCATGTGCTCTAGTGAGGATAGACACAATCAACATAACAGAACTGAGAAGCTGACAAGGGCTGTGAACCAAATTGTGGAGGCATGGTGGGGGCGGGGGGGAAGGCTGGGTTTTGGGGGGAGGTACTGAATATTAAATTGGGTGGTCAGAGCAGGCCTCACTGAGAAGGTGAGGGTGGAGGGACTAGCCAGTGCAAAGGACTTAAGATGGGAGATGCCCGGTGCAGTCAGGAATCAGCAGGGAGGGGCTGGTGTGGAGGATCAGAGTGAACTACTGCTAGAGGAGGTAAGGGAGGTGACAGGCTAGATGGTGGAGGGCTAAGGGCCACTGCAAGGACTTAGGCTCTCACAGAGATGGGGCCGTCACAGAGCTTTGAGCAGAGCAGACAAATGCTGTGATCTAACTACAGGATTCACAGGGGATTCTGGGTTGAGAATAGACTGTAGGGGACAAGGGAGGAAGCAGGGGAGAGAAGGTGGTGACCTGGACCAGGATGGTAGCAGAGGACATGGGACAAAGAGGTTCAGCGATGTCTTTTTTTTGGAGGTGGCATCAGCATTGTTTGCTGTTGGACTGGGAGAAACAGCATCTTTGCAGATGGGTGGGAAGGACTCGGAGAGGGAAGTGTTCCTGGAGAGCAGTCTGTGTGAGGGGAGGGGTCCGGGCCCAGTGGAGGCTGACTTTAGAGAGAAGCCAGGTGGGTCCTGAGAGTGCGCCAGTGCTGGACGATGGCGTGGTGGCACCCGTTCCAGGCTGGCCTCCTCTCTTTTTTTTCTGTCTTCTCCATGAAGCAGGAAGCAAGGCCGTCAGCTGTGAAATGTCAACACGGCTCCCCTCCATCTCCGTTGGACTTTAATGGGAGGGCAACCACTGGGAGTGTAAATGCCAGGGTGTGTGAATCAGAGGGTGTGAGGAGCTCTAACCTGCTGTGAGGCATTGGACCGGTGACAAGAAGCTCAGGTGGGTGGAGGCCCTGGGGTGCTCTCAGGTGGCAGGTGATTGCCAAAGTTCTTGCATTAGCCGTATTTATATCTTCAGTTTTATTTGGTGCTATGACCTTTTCTGAGATCCCAGGACAGTTTTTTCTTAACCTTTGTGTTTCTGGCAAATAAGGATATGATTGGAATGAACATTTATCAAACAGAATTATGCATGTCATAGGTCCTCAGTAAACACTTTTTTCATGTATTTTCTGTAGATAAATTCCTATAATTGTATTATTTTACAGCCTCAAAGAACCCCCTCTCATGCTTGGTGTTCTGCAACCAAATACAAAGTTACGACAGGCGGAGAGGCTATTTGAAAATCAACTTGTTGGGCCAGAATCAATAGCAAATATTGGGGGTAAGTAAACCTTTGGAATTGCGGAGTCTACTGGGGTTCCATTGAGGCTTCTGTTGCTTGAAAGAGGGATTCTATAGGAGCAGCCACAATGGCTCCTGGGTAGGGGAGCCCTCGACTTCCTTAGCTGAGGATGTGGGACGTGTGTGTGCTTGTTGAGCAGACATCCGGCAGGAGCATCTCAGCTCTCCAGGTTGTGGGCCATTTCAGTACTGGGTGATTTCGAGTTCATGTATGTGGAATAGTTTATTCTGCTGAAACTGTTGGACCCATTAAAATGAAAGGCAAAAGGAAAAATGCAGACCATGATGTTTAGTTCATTTATCAAAGTTAGGTAGGTATTACTTGACAAGACATTGTTTCTTAGTTTCATTTGTATAGATTTCATTTTTGAAAAGAATATGAACAATTCTCAATATTTCCACTTTTTTTTTTTTTAAGCTCACTTTGGTGAGTATATTTAAGATTAGCTATCTTCTTCAGACTTGCCCAAACCTAAGAAATAGAATTGGGTCTAGTCCTAATACTTAGTCTCTAGCCACTTGAAACAGGGCATTTTCTGTTAGAATGAGAATTAGAATTAGGCTTAGGAATCAAAAGATAAAGTTAATGAAAACATTGCTGAACTTAAAATGGTGTGAGAATTTCTGAGCAGCTTAACTGGCACTCTGCTCCTCATTCCATAGTACAGTATGTTTTCTGTGAAGTGGTTGTGGACACTTGCGTCCGGGGTGCCCCTCTGTTTTGTTTTGAACGCAGGTCAGGGCCACTCCTCTGGTGATATTGACCAGCTTGTCTTTCCGAGTGCTGCTGTTTGATGTGGGACCTAAAGACTGGTGCCTTTCTGCAATTGTTTGTTTGGCTGGCAAAGTCAAAATTGCTTCAAGAGAGATTAGTATTTCATGATAGAATTCCATGTTTCTTCTAAAAAGACACTGATGTTTGTTAATAATAAAATTTACACATTTTGTGTTTTTTGGGTGGAAAATCAAATATTGATATTTAAAACGGGAACTTTGAGGAGTTAAAGTGATTTTCTTTTTTCCCAAAGAGGATGCTTTTCTTATCTTTTCCCTTTCCAGTTGGGCTAATGTCTCGTTGTACACTGTCACCAGCTAAAGGAACTAATTATCTTTTGGTGACACTTCTGGTTAGGTACAGTGGGACCTATCCTAGTTAGCGCCCTGCAGGTGCTGCCTTGTCTGGAAGTTGTTCTAGGGGGTGGCTGGCATGTTGCAAACAGTGGAGGGAGGCACCAGCCCCAGGAGTAATCACCAATTAACGTGCTTTAATTTTTAAAAAACAGACTTTATTTTTTAGAGCAGTTTTAGGTGCACAGCAAAATTGAGGGGGAGGTACAGAGATTTCCCATATATCCCCTACCCCCACATACGCATAGCCTTTCCCATTATCAGCATTCCATAATAGATGGTACATTTGTTACAATTGAAACATCATCATCACCTAAAGTCCATAGTTTATGTTGTGGTTCCCTGTTGGTGTTGTATATTCTGTGGGTTTGGACAAATGTATAGTGACATGTATCCATTATTTTGATATCATACAGAGCAATTTCACTGCCCTAAAAATCCTCTGTGCTCTGTCAATTTATTCCTCCCTCCCCTTAACTTCTGACAACCAGTGATGTTTTTACTGCTTCCATAGTTTTGCCTTTTCCAGAATTTCATGTAGTTGGAATCATACAACTTGTAGCCCTTTCAGATTGGCTTCTTTCACTTAGTAATATGCATTTAAGTTTCCTCCATGTCTTTTCATGCCGTCATAGCTCTTTCCTTTTTATTCCTGAATAATCCATTTTCTGGATGTACTACAGTTTATCTGTTCACTAATTGAAGGACATCTTGGTTGCTTCCAAGTTTTGGCAATTATTAATAAATATCCACATGTAGGTTTTTGTATGTACATGTTTTCAACTCATTTGGGTAAATACCAAGGAGCACAATTGCTGGATATTAAGGTAGGAGTATTTTTCCTTTTGTAAGAAACCTTCAAACTGTCTTCCAATATGGGTGTACAATTTTGCATTCCCACCAGCAATGGATGAAATTTGCTGTTGCTCTACATTCTCACCAGCATTTGGTGTTGTCAGTGTTCCACATTTTGGCCATTCTATAATACTAGGTTTGTGCAAAAGTAATTGCGGTTTTGGACCGTGAATTTCAAATCATTATAACTATGTTCAATCACATCTTTATTAATCAAAATAGGAACCATTTCAATCAACACATTTTTGCCAATGAGAAATAAGTTTGTTTATTCCTGTAGCGTAAAAATCCGTGCTTCAGGATTCAATGAACTTTTGGAAAGCATTTCCTGCATCCTGCTGGTTGTGGAAGCGTTTTCTCTGCAAAAAGTTGTTGAGATGCTTGAAGAAGTGGTAGTCGGTTGGTGAGAGGTCAGGTGAATATGGTGGATGAGGCAAAACTTTGTAGCCCAATTCGTTCAACTTTTGAAGTGTGTTGTGTGACGTGCGGTCGGGTGTTTTCGTGGAGAAGAATTGGGCCCTTTTTGTTGACCAATGCTGATTGCAGGTGTTGCAATTTTCGGTGCATCCCATCAATTTGCTGAACATACTTCTCAGATGTAATGGTTTTACTGGGATTCAGAAAGCTGTAGTGGATCAGACCAGCAGCAGACCACCAAACAGTGACTATGACCTTTTTTTGGTGCAAGTTTGGCTTTGGGAAGTGCTTTGGAGCGTCTTCTCGGTCCAACCACTGAGTTGGTCATTGCTGGTTGTCATATACAATCCACTTTTCGTCGCATGTCACAATTTGATCAAGAAATGGTTCATTGTTGTTGCATGGAATAAGAGAAGACTACACTTCAAAAAGATGATTTTTTTTTATTTTCGGTCAGTTCATGAGGCACTCACTTATTGAGATTTTTCACCTTTCCAATTTGCTTCAAATGCCAAATGACTAGAATGGTTGATGTTGAATTCTTCGGCAACTTCTTATGTAGAGGATCAGCTTCGATGATTGCTCTCAGTTGGTTGTTTTCAACTTCTGATGGCTGGCCACTACACTCCTCATCTTCAAGGCTCTCGTCTCCTTTGCAAAACTTCTTGAAAAACCACTGCACTGAACGTTTGTTAGCAGTTCCTGGGCCAAATGTGTTGTTGATATTGCGAGTTGTCTCTGCTGTGTTACGACCCATTTTGAACTTGAATAAGAAAATCACTCGAATTTGCTTTTTGTCTAACATCATTTCCATAGTCTAAAATACGTATAAAATAAACAGCAAGTAATAAATCATTAGCAAAAAAACATAAAGCAAGAAATGTACATTAAATGATGTATAACATAACATTTATTTAAGAATATCAAAGGCAAATTTCAACAATGCAAAAACTGCAATTACGTTTGTACCAACCTAATAATAGATGTGTAGTGGTATCTCATTTTTTTAATTTGCATTTCCCTAATGACATACGATGTTGAGCATCTTTTCATATGCCTGTTTGCCACCTGTATTTCTTCTTTTGGTGAGGTGTCTGTTTAAGTCTTCTGGCGATTTTTAAAATTGGGTTGCTCATTTTCTTATTGTTAAATTTTAAGAGTTCTTTGCTTATTAATGAATAACAGTCTTTTTATTTTATTATTTTTTATTTTTTTAGCTGAGCCATCCTGCCACCTATTGGCAGCTCAGCGGCTGCTCATCTCAGGCAGGGACTCGAACCGCTGTTGCTCAGAGCTCAAACTCTTGAGTGAGCTCTTAACCAACTGAGCCACTTGGCCGGCCCAATAACAGTCTTTTATCAGATGTGTTTTCTGCAGATATTTTCTCCTAGCCTGTGGCTTGTCTTCTTATTCTCTTGACAGTGTCTTTTTGTTTTGTTTTGTTTTGTTTTGTTTTGGCTGCGCCATCCTGCCGCCTGTTGGCGGCTCAGTGGGGAATCAAACCACTGTGCTGAGAGTTCACACCCTTAAGCAAGCTCTTAACCAACTGAGCCACTTGGCCAGCCCTTCTTGACAGTGTCTTTATAGAGCAGAAGTTTTTTATTTTAATGAAGACCAGTTTATTGATTATTTCTTTCATGGCTTGTGCCTTTATGATTGTCACTAAAACATCATCACTATACCCAAGGTCAACTAGTTATCTTCTATGTTATTTTCTAGGAGTTCTTTAGTTTTGCATTTTACATTTAAGTCTGATTCATTTTGAGTTAATTTTTGTGAAGGATGTAAGGTCTGTGTCTAGATTTATTTTGTTTTGCATGTGGATGTCCAATTTTTCCAGCATCATTTGCAGAAAAGACTATTTTTATTTTTGCTCTATTGTATTACCTTTGCTCCTTTGTCAAAGATCAGTTGACTATATTTATGTGGGTCTGTTTCTTGACTCTATTCTATGCCACTGACCTATTTGTGTATTCTTTTGCCATTACCACAGTGTCGTGATTACTGTAGCTTTATAGTAAGTCTTGAAGTCAGTAGTGACATTCCTCTGACTTTGCTGTTCTTCTTCAGTATTGGTTGGCTATTCTGGATCTTTTGCTTTTCCATGTAAACGTTAGAATCAGTTTGTAGATATCTATAAAATAACTTGCTGGGATTTTGATTGCTTTGAATCTATAAGTAGAACTGACATCTTGACAGTATTGAATCTTCGTACCCATAAACATGGGATATTTCTACATTTATTTAGTTGTTTGATCTTTCATCAGAGTTTTTTAGTTTTTCTTATATAGATCTTGTACATATTATACTTAGACCTCAATATTTCATTCTTTTGGATGCTAATGTAAATAATATTCTGTTTTTAATTTCAAATTTGTTCATTGCTGGTATATAGGAAAACGATTAACTTTTGTATATTATCTTTATATCTTGTAACCTTGCTATAATCGCTTATTAGTTCCAGGAGGTTTGTGTGTGTGTGTGTGTGTGTGTGTGTGTGTGTGTGTGTGTGTGTGTGTGTTGTTGATTCTTTTGGATTTTATCCTTAGACAATCATGTCATCTGTGAACAAAGACAATTTTATTTCTTCTTTCCCAATCAGTATTAGCTTTTATGTCTTTTTCTTGTCTTACGGCATTAGCTAAGATTTCTAGTAAAATACTGTAAAAGAGTAGTGAGAGGGGACATCCTTGCCTTGTTCCTGATTTCAGTGGGAAACCTTCTAGTTTGTCACCATGAAATATGATGTTAGCTGTAGGGTTTTTAAAATAGATGTTGTTTATCAAGTTGAGGAAGTTCCCCTATATTCCCAATTTGTTGAAAGTTTTATCATGAATGGCTGTTGGATTTTGTCACATGCTTTTTCTGCATCTGTTGATATGACCATGTGATTTCCTTTAGCCTGTTGATAGTATGGATTACTTCATTGAGTTTTCAAATGGTGAACTAGCCTTGCATACCTGGGATAAATCCCACTTGGTTGGGTGTATAATTCTTTTTATACATTGTTGGATTCAATTTGCTAATATTTTGTTGAGGACTCTTGTATTTTTGTTCATGAGAGATATTGGTCCAAATTTTTTCTTATAATAACTTTGTCTGGTTTTGGTATTAGGGCACTGCTGGCTTCATAGAATGAGTTAGGAAGTATTCCCTCTGCTTCTGTCTTTTGGAAGAGATTGTAGAGAATTGATATCATCTCTTTCTCAAATGTTTGGTAGTATGTACCAGTGAACCCATCTTAGCCTGGTGTTTTATGTTTGGGAAGGTTTTAATTATTGATTCATTTCTTCAATAGATATGGCCTATTCAAATTGTCTATTTCATCTTGTGTGCGTTTTGGCAAATTGTGTCTTTCAAGGAGTTAGTCCATTTAGTCTAGATTAGCGGTTCTCAACCTGTGGGGCGCGATCCCTTTGGGGATCGAACGACCCTTTCACAGGGGTCGCCTAAGACCATCGGAAAACAAAAAGATATTTACATTACAATTCATAACAAAATTACCGTTATAGAGTAGCAACAAAAATAATTTTATGGTTGGGGATCACCACAACATGAGGAACTGTATTAAGGGGTCATGGCATTAGGAAGGTTGAGAACCGCTGGTCTAGATGATCAAATTTGTGGGCATAGAGTTTTTCATGATATTCCTTTATAATGTCCATGGGGTCTGTAATGATGTTCCCTCTTTCATTTCTGAGATTGGTAATTTGCATCTGCTCTTTTTCTTAGTCTGGCTAGACCAGGAGTTGGCAAATTTTTGAGATGGAAGAGCCACCAGGGGTCAGCAAGCCTCTGAAGTAAAATTGAAAATGAAAATAAAACTACCATAGTTTCATTTATAAAATTTTTAAAGGATATTATTCACATAATGGTGATTATGTAAAAATATATGGCTTTCGAATAATTTTTAAATTGTTGTGAGGGACAGGATTGGCTTTTCCAGGGGTCGGCAAACTTTTGAGATGGAATGTACTCGATAGAGAGCCGCATATGGCTCATGAGCCGCAGTTTGCCAACCCCTGGGCCAGATGACTTATCAATATTATTAGTCTTTTCAAAGAACTAACTTTTAGTTTTGTTGATTTTTCTCTATTGTTTCCTGTTTTCTGTTTCATTGATATGTGCTCTAATTTTTATTATTCCTTTCTTTTGCTTACCTTGCATTTAATTGCTCTTCTTTTTCTAGTTTTCTAAGATGGAAGCTTGGATGGTTGGTGATAGATCTCTCTTTTAATATATGCATTTGACACTGAAAATTTTTCTTGGAGCATTTCTTTTGCTGCGTTCCACAAATTTTAATAGTTGTTTTTTATTTTCATTTAGTTCAAAATGTTTTTTAATTTCTCTTGAGATTTCTTCTTTCACCCATGTGTTATTGAGAAATGTGTGTTTTTCAATCTCTAAGTATTTGGGGATATTTCCAGCTATCTTTCTGTTGTTGATTTCTAGTTTAATTCCATTGTGGTATGAGAGCAATTGTATAATTTCTATTCTTTTAAATTTGGTAAGGTGTGTTTCATTGCCCAGAATGTGTTCTTTCTTGGTGAATGTTCCATGTGAGCTTAAGAAGAATGTATATATTCTAGTGTGTTTGGATAATGTAGTTGATAGATGTCAATTATATCCAGTTCATCCACGGTGCTGTTGAGTTCCACTATGTCCTTACTGATTTTCTGTCTGTAGGACCTGTCCATTTCTGATAGAGGGATGTTGAAGTTTCCAACTCTGATAGTGGATTAATCTATTTCTCCTTGCAGTCCTATCAGTTTTATCTCATATATTTTGATGATTTGTTATTAGGCACATACATATTAATGATGTCTTCTTGGAGAACTGACCCTTTTTCATTATCAATTGTCCTTTTTGTCCTTAACAACTTTGCTCTGAAGTTGGCTCTGTCTGAAATTAATACAGCTATTCTACCTCTTTGGTGTAGTGTTAGCATGATATATGAGTATCTTTCTCCATTCCTTTATTTTTAATTTATATGTCTATATATTTAAAGTGGGTTTCTTTTTTTAAAAAAGATTTTTATTAAAACATATAACTAACATACAACATTATATCAGTTTCAGGTGTACACCATATTTGTTCAACATTTATATACCTAAAGAAGGGATCGCCATGATAAGTCCAGCAACCATCTGACACCATACTATGCTATTATAATATATTGACTATATTTCCCATGTGGTACATTACATCCCCATGATTTGTTTGTTTTATACCTGGAAATTTGAACCTCTTATTCCCCTTCACCTTTCCCCCTCTTTTTAATTTTTCAATTACAGTTAATGTTCAGTATTATTTTATATTAATTTCAGGTGTACAACATAGTGGTTAGACATTTGTATAATTTAAGAAATGATCCCCTGATTAGTCTAGTACTCACCTGGCCCTGTACATAGCTATTACCATATTATTGACTATACATATTCCCTATGTTTTACTTTACATTCCCATAACTATTTTGTAACTACCAATTTATACTTAATCCCTTCATCTTTTCACCCTGTCCCCCAAAGTCTCTGTCTTTTAATTGGTCTATTGAGATCATTGATGTCTAAAGTAATAATTGATTCAGTTGGATTAATATCTACCGTATTTGTTACTTTTTTTTTTTTTAAGATTTTTATTAGGGAATTGGGGAGGGGAGCAGTGTTGGGGAATTGGGGAAGGGCAACATTGTGTTTTTCCAGGACTCATCAGCTCCAAGTCAAGTTGTTACCCTTCAATCTTAGTTGTGGAGGGCACAAGCTCAGATCCAAGTCCAGTTGCCACTTTCAACCTAGTTGCGGGGGGATGGGGGAGGAGTGGTGCAGTCCAGTATCCCATGTGGGAGTTAAACTGGCAATCCTGTGGCACACTGAGCCATCCGGCTGCCCGTCGGCAGCTCGCAGGCTGTTCAGCTCAAGGTGCCATGTTCAGTCTTAGTTGTGGCGGGGGGAGGATTTGGTGGGGAATGGTGGGGCTATGGGTGTTGAACTGGCAACCATGCTCCTAAGAGCACACGCTCTCACCGGCTAAGCAGCAGCTCAGTTCGGGTGCAGCTCAGTGGCTCATGTGGGAATCAAACCGGTGACTGTTGCTCAGAGCTCGTGCTCTTAACCAACTGAGCCACTCAGCTAGCCCTGTTACTGTTTTATATTCATTGCCTTTGTTTTTTGTTCCTAATTATTTCTTCCACTCTCTTTCTGCCTTTTGTAGTTTTATATGATTCCATTTTCTCTCCTTTCTTAGCATATCAGTTTCATTTTTTTTAAAGCTTTTTTAGCGGTTGCCCTAGAGCTTGTAATATACATTTAAAGAGTATGTAATGTTTCATGAATTTGCATGTTATCCTTGTGTGTGGGCCATGCTAATCTCTGTATTTTTCCACTTTTAGTATATGTGCTGCTGAAGTGAGCACTTAATGTGCTTTAATTTTATCCTGAGGGACTTCCTAGCAGTTCTTCCTCTTTAGTTGTATATGGTCAGCCTTAGTAGCAGACACAGATGTGATGCAGACATGAACATGTGCACCTGAGTGCCAGCCCAAGAGCCTATGCTGTTAGAGTAGAAAATCCCCATAGTTTTATCACTGACTGGTGTCTGCTGCACCCTTGCTTCAGTGTCAGATTCAGGCTCCACAGGCTGATGCCTCAGGCCCCATGATTTTATTACTGCACATTTTAAGGACTTTTTGATCCCAAATATCACTTCTTCATCTTCAGAACTGCCATGTCCTTTCTGGAGATGAAAAACACCAATAAGCCACCTCTGTTTTAGAAGGTGGTACGATTACAGTTCTTAGGCTAACCCAGTAACACTCTTATTTCTTTTTCTTTTTCTATTTTAAACAGATGTGATGTTTACTGGTACAGCAGATGGCCGGATCATAAAATTTGAAAGTGGTGAAGTAGAGACCATCGCCCGGTTTGGGTCAGGCCCATGCAGTAAGTCAGAGACAATCCCCCTGATGTATGTCTCTTCCATTCATTCGGACAGGTGCTGAATGGCCTTGTGTAAATCAGGTTCACCCTCAGAGAAAAAGACCCCTGACCACCTGGCAGATGGCCTGACTTTGGTGTTAGTACATGCCCTTCATTTGCCAGTGGTTCCTGGACCTCACAGTGCCTTGTTGTTACCTTGCGTTGCAGTTATTATCCATCTAGGCAGTGATCGTGGCACCTGCTTGTCACTTCTTGGGCTCACTCCTCACTGTTCTGCAGAGGCCCATGTTCACTTTTGAGGTAACTTGGAGAAGATTAGTAGGTGTTGTCTGAGTGCTGCTATTAGCAAAGCAGTTGGCTTTGTCATTACTTGGATGATTAAGTGTGATTCCTGCATTAGCTTCTCAGGAATTTCAGCAGTGTCATTCAAAGTGAAAATACCCTGATGTCACTCCAATTTTAGAAAACTAGAGTAGAAGACTCTCACTGTTTAAACACTGGCAGTCCAGACTTCTTATTTGTTATTATATTTTAATATCTAGAATATTTTTGTAAAAATGATGCATTTTCATTGTGAAATGTGAACACAAAGGTACAAAGAAAAAAGTAAAAAATCACCCCAGGGTTATCTCAGAATAACTTTTTTTTTTTTAAGATTTTACTGGGGAGTTGAGGGAGGGGAACAGCGTTGGGGAATCAGGGAAGGGGAACAGACAAGTTGCTGTCCTTTTGTTCCTCAGTCTAGTTGTGGAGGATGTCGCTTCACTGGCCCATGTTGGCATTATCATTGCGCTCTTCCCCGGTGAGGCAGTCGCTCGCCGGCCATTGGATGGCTGCTCACAGCAGCTCCAAGAGCTCACGTCCGCTGCTGGCCAGCCCTACTACAGTCTACATGGTCACCAGTGACGCACGGCAGCCCAGCTCCAGGTCGAGCTGTTGTTCACCATCTTAGCTGTAGAGGCTGCAGCGTCACTGGCCCTCATGTGGGATCCGACTGGGGTCCCTGCTGCTCAGAGCTGGCATCCCAAGCCAACTCCTAACCAACACGTCACTCGGCCAGCCCTCAGAATAACTTTTTAATGAATAAACTTTCAGATATCCCTTGGTTCATGGATACTCACAGTCAACCACACATGGTTATGTGTGATGAAATCATATTCTATACCTGGTTCTTTAACCTGTCTCTTTCCACTCCATATTTTGGCTGTAAATGCCCTATAGTAAGCACCCTGCAGCCAGCACCCCTGCTCTAAGTACCCCTGCAGTGAACATTCTGTAGTAAACACCCTGTAGTAAACATCCTGCTGTAAGTACCCCTACAGTGAATACTTCGCAGTAAGCATCTTGTTATAAGCAACCCTACACTGAACACTCTGTAATAAACACCCTGAAGAAGCACCCCTGTAATGAGTACCTCACAGTGTACCCCTGCAGTAAGGATCCCTGCATTCAGTGCCCGAGTAAGCACACCATAGTGGGCACCCTGTAGTAAATATTCCACAGTGGGCACCCCACAGTAAGCACCCCACAGTGGGCACCCTGGAGCAAGGATCCTTGCAGTAAGCACCCTACAGTGAATAACCTGCAGTAAATATGCATTGCCACAGGTATTAAAAGAGTGTAGAGCAGGAGAATTAATCTAAGGATTAAAATAGTAACTCTCCCTTTATGCTAGATGGAGAGGAAACTGTCATGCTCCTAGATGGGCACAGTATTCAGGATTAACCTCCCAACTCCTGAGGTTCTGGGGGGATTCTGGAATTAAAGCATAGGTCCTGAGGTCCCTGAGTTAACTGTTCAAGTCTTGGGATGCTGATGTGACATGATTCTTGGGTACCAGTTGCTGTGAATATGTCCAGATCTGGATTCTCAGGTGGTCCTTATGGACATGCTGGACAGTTGTTCTAAGTTCCAGGGGGCTAGAATACTGGGGAGTGGGTCTGTCCCCAGTGCCATGGTCTTTTTCTCTACAGCACTATGCTGTAGATGGGATGGGATGAATGAGGTGCTTGGACACTGATGGAGCACAGGCAAAATATTGGACCAGCCACCAATCCCTTTCCGTTTGTTTCCCTAGAAACCCAAGATGATGAGCCTGCTTGTGGGAGACCCCTGGGCATCCGGGCAGGGCCGAATGGGACCCTTTTTGTGGCTGATGCATACAAGGGACTATTTGAAGTAAATCCCTGGAAACGTATGTGATAATATCTTGTTTGCTTTTGTGATGATTTCAGGTCTTTTAAACAATATGTACATAAGTGGGTTTAATAGAAGTTGTTCAATACAGATTTTGGAAACTCTAATATTTTCATACTCATTAAATAGTACTGAAAACATTGCCTACAAATATCAGCTAGTATAAACACCATATAAATCCCTACTCATGACTACATTTGGTCGGTACTTCAATTTCCTCTGGCGTTTGTGTGTTAGCCACGGGTCTCAAGAGGATTTATTTTGAGGATGTTAGACCTTCTCCTTCCATCTTTATTACTTTTTTTTTTTTTACTTTAATTCTCTTTACATCTTCTTTTCCTCCTCTCAGTCTTCTCTTTTTTTCCCTTCCCCTTCATCTCTGTCTTTTTATTTTCTTCTTTCTCCAGCTCCTCCTCTCGTTCTTCTCCCCTGACTGGTCATGATGTCACCTCGACCAGCAGTATTACATTTGCTGTTTGTGCTTCAGCAGGGGAGTGTATGCTACGGAGGAGTTCCTTATCATGGGTGGTACGTGGGGCCCTGGTCTCGGGCACCGCAGACCGATTACCTGGGTGGCCCAGCTGTGCCATTGGTTGGTTGTGTGACTATGCAAGTTACTCAGCCTCTCTGTGCACACTTTCTTCACCCCTAACATAGGAATAGTATAGTTGCCTGCCTCGTGGGATTGTTGTAAGGGTTTAAATGTTATACATGGAGAGAGCTTAGTACTCAATAAATGTTCATTCTACTATTTAAAAAACTTACTACTCTTATTTCTTTATTTAAAAGAAGATAAATGGAACACTTTATATTTCTCTCAAACAAACAAATAGAAAAATTGCCTTTTACCTAAGACTCTTAATAGATTTTTAAGTCAGTTGGTCTTGATAAGAGAAAGTTCCTCATCCTTAGAGGAAGGATTTTGCTTTGATGAAGTTAGTTTAAAAAAAATTCATTGCTAACAGATAAAAGAAAGGAAAACACTGTTTTTTACTATAACGAGGAATAAGTCTTCTGACGTATGACATAGAGAAGCTCACTGTAGTTTTTCTTTTTATTTTATTTATTTTTTTAAGATTTTTTTTTATTGGGGAATTGGGGGAGGGGACAAGCATTGGGGAATCGGGGAAGGGGAACAGACAAGTTGCTGTCCTTTTGTTCCTCAGTCTAGTTATGGAGGACGTTGCTTCACTGGCCCATGTTGGTATTATTGCGCTCTTCCTGGGTGAGGCAGTTGCTCGCTGGCCATTGGACGGCCACTCACGGCAGCTCACGAAAGCACACGCCAGCTGCTGGCCAGCCCCACTGCAGCCTATGCCATCGCCAGTGACTCATTGCAGCCCAGCTCCAGGTTGAGCTGTTGTTCACCATCTTAGCTGTAGAGGGCAGTGTCACTGGCCCTCATGTGGGATCCGAACCAGGGCCCTGCTGCTCAGAGCTGGCGTCCCAAGCCAGCTCCCAACCAACGTGCCACTTGGCTGGCCCTAGTTTTTCTTTTTAAATCAGGCTAATTAATTATTTTTAAATTATTGAGATACAAGTTCTTAGAATAAAAGCAAGCCTCTCTCTCCCTCCTTTTCTTTCTTTCTTTCTTTCTTTCTTTCTTTCTTTCTTTCTTTCTTTCTTTCATTCTTTCTTTCATTTCAGGTGAAGTGAAACTGTTGCTGTCCTCCGACACACCCATTGAGGGGAGGAAAATGTCCTTTGTGAATGATCTTACAATAACTCGTGATGGGAGGAAGATTTATTTTACGGATTCTAGCAGCAAATGGCAAAGACGAGATTATATGCTTCTGTTTATGGAGGGAACAGATGATGGGCGGTGAGTGTGTATTTTAGATCTTTTGCTCAGTGAGATCATCAATCAGGCAGGGTAACTTCAGCAGAGCTGATTACTTTTAGGGAACATTGGAGTGTTTTTGAGCATAATATTTCAGCATTTCAGGTAGGACCTTAATAGCTTCTGGAAATAGGTGATGGATGTAACAAAAGAGAGCAAGATGGTTTTACTTTCACTTTAATGAAATGAAATAAAAATAGGCCAGTCCATGTAAGGATGTGGTCTAGGCATCTGGGAGAGACCTATAGGCGGGCCTGGGTTTCAGGTCGTACCTCTAAAGGGGGACTCCTGTGAGGCTGGAGCCATGGTGGCCCCCAGGTCAGTGAGAGAACTGACTGGGTGTTGTCTGGAAGAGGATGCTTAGGGCTGCCCTGGATGGGGAAGGGCCCCCAGGGGCCACCCTGGAACAAGTCTGAGCAGAAGACCAGCAGGGGCTTTGTCACCCCAGTGTGAGGCTGACTCCCCTTCTATAGGCCCCTGTCCAGAGGGGAGAAAGGCTTCAACCCAGCAGGGGGCTTGTGGACTCTCCCTTTGTGACCCTTTACTGTTGGCATTCACAGCCTACTAGAGTATGATACCGAGACCAAGGAAGTGAAGGTTTTACTGGACCAGTTGCGGTTCCCTAACGGAGTGCAGCTTTCTCCTGCAGAGGACTTCATCCTGGTGGCAGAGACAACCATGGCAAGGATAAGAAGGTGCGTGTAGTATCTACTGAGCTGTCTCTGTTCACCAGAGCTCCTCATTCCCGGGACGGGCGTGGAAATGTCTATTGACAGAATCTGAGGTGCAGCAGGGCACCTTCTTTGTGTAATAACAATAAAAGTCAAACTCAAGGGTGCCCTTTTTTTCTCCCATTTCTCAGCCTACTTTAGTGTCGCTGTCTGAGAGAGTCTTAATTTAATGCTGACTGTGCATCCCAGGTCCCTTTCCCTAACTAACCGTGGGTCTTGGCCTGCCCCACCCCTCCAAACTGCATCTCGCTGGGCCCAGGGGCTCATGAGTGCCTCTTTCCGCAGCTGAGCCTTTGTTCATGATGGACATGTTTATAATTGTTCCGTAAGCTTATGGAACCAAGACCAATTTTGCGTTTGGCTAACATTGTTTCTTAACTTGGGGGGCTGCTGCTCACGCCTGCTTGGGTGACTTTTTTCAGATTCTACGTGTCTGGCCTGATGAAGGGAGGAGCCGACCTGTTTGTGGAGAACCTGCCTGGATTCCCAGACAACATCCGGCCCAGCAGCTCCGGGGGGTACTGGGTCGGCATGGCAGTTATTCGCCCCAACCCTGGGTTTTCAATGTTGGATTTCTTATCCGAGAGACCTTATATTAAAAGAATGATTTTTAAGGTAACTGAAAACTATAATTCCAAAAACCAAAATGAAGATGTATCTAATTATGATCTTTTTTGACCTTTATAGCTCTAGAAATTGTAGTTCTGCTAATAATATAATACTTTTATTGACTTCTTTAAAACACTTTTTATTCTTCACACTGACATGTAAACTTAAACATTTAGACCCTTTGATTTTGTTTTTTTCTGATTTCTGGGTTTCCTAGTCTGGGTGTATTTATCATCACTCTCAGCATCAGACCTTTGGGGCCTTCTCCCTGCCTGTCAACCTCACTCTTCCCACTCTGCGATGGCTTCTTCAGACCTTCTCCCCTCTCCTCCAGACCCTGTGACCTGGCTCTGCCTTCCTGCCAGCAGATGACACTACTTCTCTTCAAATGGTTATCAGATGTGTCTTCCTGTGGCCACACATATAAACCACTCACCTTGGGCCCTCGTCCCACCCTGCTTCCTTCTGCCTTCTCGGAACCCCTTGTTAGGCATATGTCTCCACAGAATTCTGCTCTTTGACATCTTAGCACACCAAATTCTTTTCCATTAAAAAAAATCATCCACCCTCATCAATGGCCAGCCACAGACACAGACCCTTTAACACAGCCTCTAACCATTCATCATCCTACCCTTTTTGCCAGTGACTTCCATGAAATGCTCCGAATGTGCTCAACACGTTTTACCCTGGGGATAAATAATGTGCTGATATAGGTGCTTACGTCATATAGAAATCTTATGTTCCTAAAAGCTCCATTTTACAGGCTGAATAGATATTTGAAATTGATATTGACTATTTGAATAGATATTAAAATATTTATAACTTAAAGTCCTGGAAGGGACCAGGCAGTAATTACTGAGTCCATACAGTGCCAGGCCCTGTGTCTGGGCCCCAGTGAGGGACTGCATACATTTGCTTAGTTAGGCTGGCTCATGGCCTTCAATATTGTCCTGAGTTCAGTGGGTCACAGTGGAAAATCCTGATCTGTTCAGAAAGAACACATCCTTCCTCTTTGTCTTGTTGGCTCCAGAGCCAGCATCTGTTCCAGTTGGAATCTAGGAGGAGGCAGAATGGTAGGGTGGTCAAGGAGAGGGGTGTTGAAGAAGGCCAGAGCAACTGTGGGGCCCTGGGCAGATGACTCTGCCTCAATTTCTCCATCTGTCAAGTGGGAAGAATAATAGTATTTCATTAAATGCTGAAAAAAATTAATGAGAATATGCACATAATACCTTAGCCAGATGTAGTAAGTATTCAATTTCTGTACCTGTTGGTTTTTCTACAGCAAGGATGTGATCTGTTGGTGGTGAATGTTTGTCTCTCTCTGTCTCTCCCGATATAATGTGTGCTCCATCAGAGTAGATATTTTTTTCTGTTTAGTTTATCCGCAGCACTGAGAACAGTGTCTGGCACACAGCAGGCACTCAGAGTTACTGTTGAATGAATAAGTGATTAGAGAGTTTAGACTGTAAGTATGAGACAAACCTGGAAAGCCAGGATGTGTTCCTGGTGATGAAGAACATGGGTGGGGTCCCTGGGGCAGGAGAGCGCTCAGCATCAGTGTGTGACCTGGGACATGGCAGATGGAGAGCAGGTGGGAGAGGTGGGCGAGGATCACAGGCCTTATAGGAAGTTAGATTTTATTAAGTGGCAGAAAGGGTAGAAAGAACTTTTTTCCTGAACTATCTGCAAGTAAGTTGCTGACCTGATGCCCCAGGTCAGATACTTTAGTGTGTTTTTTATAACAAGGTCATTCTCCTTCAAGATTACCTGTCCAAACAGGAAATTCACATGGATACATGCAACTGTCCAACCCACACACCCTATCAGGTTGCGCCAGTTGCCCCAGTAATGTCCTTTATAACAGAAGATTCAGCCCAGGATCAGACGTGACCTCTAGTTGGCATGTCTCTATTCTCCTTCAGTCTGGAACAGTTCCTTAGTCTTGACCTATTGGAGGATTGCAGGTCAATTATGTTGCAGGATTCCCCTCCATTTGGGTTGCCAGGTGTTTCTCATGATTAGATTCAAGTTATCTTCTCTGTCAGGGAGACCACAGAAATGGAGTTCTCAGTATGTCTTGTCAGGAGGGGCGTGACGTCACCCTGTCCCATGCTGGTGGTGGCAGTGTTCATCACCTGGTCCACTGGTGACTGTTAGGCTTCTCCACTGTGAACTCACTCTTCCATTTGTAATTAATGAGTATTTTGTGGGGATGTACTTTTTTTTATTATTATTTTATTTTATTTTTTTTTTTATTGTTAGTTTCAGGTAAATATCAGTATGATCTCATGGTTGCCAATTTTACTCAGTGGGTTATATGATCTGTTACTATCATTATTTTGATGCTCAAATGGTCCAGCTGTGGCCCGTGAGAGCCTCTTCAGCATGGCTCCTTGACCTTTGGACGTGTCCCTGTCATCCTTGGAGCGGTTCCTCGCTTCCTGGCACCACATTGTTCAGGCTCATCTTGTACTTGCCCTGTGCCAGCTCTGGAATCAACCATTTTCCTAAGGAGCCCCGGTTCTTTCTAGAGGAGATCTGGTGTTAAGTGTGCACATTGTTTTTGGGGTGTCTCTGCTCCGAGGTCCCCTCAGTGGACTAAGTGGGGAATGTATGCATGTGTAGTCATACATACATGCATATATACAATGTGCATACACATGTTAACACCTGTATTTATTTGTCATCTGTTAAATTGAAAACCATAAGCAATGCTGGTATGTCTACTTCCAGTCCAATACCACAGGATTTTTCTAGTTTTCTCCCTTTCCATATTTGTAGTTCCCTTCTTTAATATTGAGAAACCTGGATTCCATTATCCTTCATACCTATTTGATCAGACTCCCCAAATGTCACTGACCTGTAGCCATTGTCCTCATCACATGACTCCTGCTAGGGCTCTAGCACCCACCCTGGGCCTTCTCCCACCTCCCAACCATGTGCAGGGGCCAACCTTTCATCTCGAGGGCTCTGATACCTGCACAAGCTGTCCCCCACGGAAACACCCTTCTCATCCTTCCTGGGCTCTGACAGCCTGTGCCAGGCCACCCCACTTCAGGGACACTGTCTCAGCCTGCTTGAGTCCTGATGCTGTACTCTGTGCCATTGTCCTCTCTTCCCCCAGTGTGGACTCTCCCTCACCCCGTGAGACTGACTCCCTGGTCTGAGCCACTGCAGTTCCCCCACCCTCTGCACATATGTGCTCTGTTCAGCCTCACAAGCTACTTCTTGACTGAATTGTTTGAGTGATGTACTACAAAGAACGTTTTAAAAAGATAACTGCAACTGCTCTGTGGAGAATAGCCTGTAGCAGGGCTCCACTGGCTTCGGGATCCTGTGTGGAGGTGGTTGGAATGGGCAGGAGGGGTGGTGGGCAGATCCCAGGGCAGGGGGGATACATGCGCAGCAGATGATAAGACCTCACAGTGCCGGGCTCATAGGGTTGGAGAGATGGATTAAGTGTGAAGACTGAGTTTCTGGTATCAGCAGCTGTTGTCAGGGGCTCTGTCTCCGGAGCTGGGGAGTCTGTTGAGTTTGAAGAGCTGTTAGAAAGTCCAGGTGGAGATGAGTCCTGGACAGTGAGGAATTCAGCATTGGGCATCGGAAATAGAGGTGTAGATTTGAGAGCTCTCGGGGAAAGTAACTAAAGTAACCAGAGGTGATGGGATCTCTTAGGGATAAGATGGAGAGAGTAGAGAAGGGAAGACCTATGGCCGAAGGAAGGTGGCCTTTCATGGGTCATAGGAAGCCTTATGGAATATTTTGAGTCACAATACAATTTTGAGCGATCACTATAGAACCTTCCAAAGCACAGTCAACTTGTAAGCCTGCTTGAACATTTCCAGTGACTAAGAGACATTATTCATTGGACATGTGTAATTTTGTGGCTATTTCCCCTTATATTAGAAGGTAGATAATCTGCCTACTAATTTTCACTCTTGGTCTTATACAAGTGGTGTCCTTGGTCATCATTTCCTACCTGGTATCCTTCTGCTCTGCCAGAAATTGTATATCTCACCATCTGGTTTTTTTTTTTTTTTTTTTTTTTTTTTTGCTTAAAACCTTTCAGTAGACCCATGTGTCTCTTGGCCTGCCTGAGCCAGGGGTCTGAGAGGCTGCCTGCTCAGCATGGGGGTGTCTAATCTATCTACACTGGCTGCAAGGAGAGCTGAGAGTCGTTGTTGTGTCTCAGGGCAGGGACATGTTCATTTAACCTGCCCAGGATAACATGAACCACTCTCAGATCTCTATCATTTGTACCTTGCACATGTGAGAGATCTTAAACCTTATCAGAGGGCTTGGCGTTTATTCCAGTTAGACTATGCTGGTTTTAACCTGGAATTCTGGGGTTGACATTACTCTAGGCCTTGGCCTCATCGTGTGTCTTTCTCAGAGGTGATGTGTGCTTCTCTGTTCAGAGAAGTGCCAACATTGCAGGTCTGATGGACATTGCATGAGGGCTGTTGAACAGCCGCTGTTCTTGTGCTGCATGAGCCTTGCCTGTTTCCATGTTAGTGATAGGAGGCTCCTTGGCCTGATCTGCACAGGGGGTGGGAGCAGGGGCCGGGGAGACCTGCTGTGGGACAGGCACTGTGCTGAGAGTGGGGAGCTGGTTTAACCTGGCTGTGCCCTGTCACTGGTAGAGCTGGACCCTTAATAGATAGTGAGGGGCTGTGGGGTCTGTTAAAAAAATAATATTCAACTGAATAAATTTTAAAGAGCTTATTGGCTTTATTCATTGAACTGAGCAACATCCAGCCTAATGAATAGAAAGGAGCTCCAAGGAGCTGTAAAGAGTGAGACTTTTACAGGCAGAAGGGAGCAGGAGCAAGGAAGGGCACACTAGGCAGAAAGCTTGGTTATTACAAGGTCACTTTCCTGTAGGGAACAGCTGGGGTCTGTCAGGCAGATGGCTTAACTAGTACTGACCAGTCATGGTTGACTGGCTTAACATTCCATTTCTGGGAGAGCTGAAACTATAATTGAGTTAAATCTTAGTTTTGACATAGGGCTTACCATCAGTGACGCCATTGTGGGCCTGTTGTCCTGCTTTTAACAGGTCAGATCTGCTCACATCATTCTCTTTGTCAAATGGTAAACTCTTCTCTCGCTGTGCTTCCCTTCCAGCTGTTCAGTCAGGAGACAGTGATGAAGTTTGTGCCACGGTATAGCCTTGTCCTAGAACTCAGCGACAGTGGGGCCTTCCGGAGAAGCCTGCACGATCCTAACGGGCAGGTGGCCACCTACATCAGTGAAGCGCACGAGCATGATGGGCACCTGTACCTTGGCTCCTTCAGGGCCCCCTTCCTCTGCAGACTCAGCCTTCAGTCTGCTTAACAATCATGCCTGTTCGAGGACTTGCCACACTTGGGCACCATACCTGGTCTATGGGCGCCGTGGACACAGCCCTTCCCACCTGCCCTGCTGACCCTTGGAAGTGTGATATGACCCTGCAGGCATGCAGGTCCCTGTGGGACAGCCCTCACTTGGGTTTGACTTTGCATTTAGAGAGAAGCATCATAACATCTGCTATTGAGAAGATAAGTTCATGTAAAGCCATTTTCTCTTAAAAAATTCTCTCTTAAGTACAGTAATTTTCTAGGAGACATCATGCATTTTCAGCAAGCCTCAGGGTTTGGTGGATAGAGCAGTAGATGAGCTGTCCAGGGGTCTTGTTTTAGCTACTGGCTCTGTCCTGCCAGCCTCAGTGTCTTTATTATAAAACAGGGTAATGCCTGTCTTGGGAGGGGCAGAGGAAGGGCAAGGATTGCTCAGTGCAGAAGTGCACAGAGGCCAGCAGGTGGAACTGTGCAAGCACAGATGTTAGCTCTGCGTTCTCCAGAACTGTGCAGGCCCTTGGTCCCTGGGCTTTACCTTCCATCGCTCCCACCCTCCAGCCTACTCCAGCTTGTACCAGGGGTGTTTTAGGACTCCTGAGTCCCGTCAGCCATGTAAAGACAAGGACCTGAGGAAGTGCATAGGAAAAGCATGTTAATTCCAACAGTTCAGAGAGGACTCCCTGGGTTTCTCTCTGTGAACAACCTACCATACAAATTGAATGACCCAGCAACTGGGTGAATTTAGGGCAGCCCTGTTTACACACCTTTGTTTCTCACCTCTAGACTCACAGAAGTGAATAGTGCACATGTTAATGTCATATTTGCTCAAGTGTCACAAGTCCAAAATTGCTGTATGTCTATACACTGGTTATAATTTTATCAGGGAGATCCATGTAATAATGATAATTAAATGAGCTTTTATGCTGATTAGCCTTTTTTGATGGTGTTGCCTAGGAGTTTCTTCTCTACTTTAAATATAATTATTTTAACAGTGACTGAAATTTTATTCCATCCATCCGGTGTTGATAAGAGGATTGTTTTGGCTAGGATCTTGTTTTCGGGACAAGCAGTCCATCCAGTTTCTCAAGACCTCTAACAAGGCATCAGCTGGCCTCAGGTCACTGCTTCCGCTTGTGCCTCCCAATGTTGATTCATTCTTGGGCAAGTTGATATTACACTGCTCTCCTGTTTCCTGTCCTGCAAAATGGGATTAATATCTGTTCCTTTTCTGTTCTGGATGAACAATTTCTGCCTGTGGGATAGTTTTTTAAGAACTTGACAAAGACAATATTTTCAATAGGTAATGATACTAACATCCAAAGAGGACTGAGAGCTGTGGTAAAACCTGAACCTTGTGTCTTGTCTCATTGGCTGGCCTTCAGTCGCTTTGCTGCTTTTCCTAACAGTAGGCCCCCAACTCCATGCTCTGGTCTGGCCTCATTTTAGGGGAAGGAAGTTGGGAGTCTAGTGGTCAGCTCATCTCATGTCACTCTCCTCAGGCTGGCTTTATGTGCAGCAACAGCAGGCAGAGTCAAAGACTGGCTTTAGTCTAGTTGATACAACCCATATTATCTAAGATGAATGACTTAATATTATTTACATAACTTCATAGGAAATAAAATTGAATAAAATTAAATATTTTTAATAGATAATGGTATATCCCATGTATCAAGTATACAAGAATAATAGGGTAAAACCCAATCATTCTGCCACAAAAACCAATTTAAATGTGCTAGGTGTAAATAGGTCAACTTCTTGATCAAGAACAGGGGACTTTGCTTTTAGTGCTTAATTTTTACTGTTACAAAGAAACTGATAAATTGCTTTTCATAGTTTTCAGCAAAGGAGTCTTGATTTGACTCGGATGTCCCAAACTGTCATTTCCTGTTTTTTATTTGATAATTTGGTAATAGTGAGGTGCAAAATACAGCCTTATTAGGTTTAAATATGATGTGCTTTTGTTATAAACAAAACATTTGCTCTAATGTGAATTACTAACATGGTTTTACAATTAAATTAAGTGGTTCATTCACTGTGTGTTTCTTTATTATCTATTATAAAAACTCTATCAGAGTTCAGTTATTGCCTTGCATAGCAGAGAGGTCCCTTTCAGATTTTTATCAACATATACTTGCAGAGTGGTCTACAGTTTTGAAAGTGTTTTCATGTACTCTGACCTTTTAATGATGCAAGGAGATAATGGCCCTGTTTGCAGATAGGAACTGAGGCTGGTGGAGAAATGAGTTACCCAGAGTCATAGCCAGCATCACTGAGCCTGTGACTGTGCAGTCTGCTGGGGAAGCCGGGAGACACGGAGGAGGTAGCGTGGTGGTGTAAGCTCTGTGGTGGCCACCACCCAGCCTGAGGGGTCAGACCTTTGCTGCATATCAGAGTTCTTTTGGATGCCCATGTCTCTGGGGAAGCCTGGACATCAGTGTGGTTTAAGTTTCACAGATAGTCCCCGTGGGCAGTGGTTGGGTATTCATCACAGCTAGCTCATCACAGCTGGGCCCATCAGCTACCTCACGAGGGGCTAGGCTGGTTGGACATCTGGAACAGGGGGAAGTACAGCTGAATCCCTGAGAGTCTGTGCAACTAGTGAGGAGATGTGGAGGGGCATTGCCAGGGGAAAGTCTATAACACTCAGGACAGGAGCGTCTGTTAGAATTTTGATGGTTTGGGTGGTTTGTTCAAGTTTGAGACAGTGTTTCTTTTTGGTCATAGGTATGGTATGTCTTAGAATCATGGGTATTAAACTTTCTATTTTCTCAGTCACAGTAACATTAGATGATGGCACAGCTTCCTTCTGAGTCAGAGTAAAACTGATGAGTTTTCAAAAATATAGAATTGGGTTGGCTGTACGGGACTTCAGGTTATCACTGGTTGACATCCAGCAACTGTGGTAAGGTACGCCATCTCCACATGGGTGTTTGGTTTCATCTGTTTGAATTCATCTCAGAGCTCTCTGGCAGTTCCTTTTCAGGTAGGGCTTTGGAGTCTGGAGAGAAGAATCGCTCACAGCGGTCAGAGTTATGAAAATGAAAACAGTGAATGGATCCAGCACAGTCAAGTGCTCACAGTGTCTGCAGGGCCTGCTCTCCAGGCAGCTAGAGCAACATGTTTACAGTGGTTTGGTTGGTAGATGCATCTCTGCGGTGGTCAAAGGTGTGCCAGCTGCTGGCTTCCAAAAATCAAGGTAGCCTCACACTGGCTTGCTACCCAGCCCCTTTGCTTCTGGTGTCACCATGGCAGGTTTAAGAGTTATTTAAAGAACAAGTATTTACTTCTGTGAGGTATAATACATAAAACAGATTAGGATTCAGGGTAATAGAAGGTGGGTACATTATAAGGTAAAACTCCCACCTGGAATTCAGGGCTTGAGGCCCCTATGGAGGGAAGGTTTGCAGAAGCCTGAGGTTAGGGGCACACAGCCAGCTGGCTTCCGTATTGGCTGGTTTGCCTTAATTCTAAGACTTTGTTTACTTTATAGGAGGGGATAAATACCTTGTCCCAAATGATGTTTTGAAAATCATGAGTATAGGTTAGTGTTCAAACCTGAGAGTTTTGAGACTGGGATTTGAGGCTTCCTCCCTCCTGGGAGGTAAGGTTAGCCAAGGCCTCCTGGCTGGGCGAACGGCGGGGAGTTCAAACACAAATCCAATCAGGGGTGCTGTGAAGCCACTGTGCCCTAGAACTTTCTGTGCATTCTAATTTCTGATGCTGCGTGTAAGGCCAGTGCGGGGGTGGCATCTGGAGGCCTAAGTAATTTTCAGAACAGGCCTGGCCTTGATGTGCTCTGTTCCGTATTTAATTGTAAATGAACACTAGGAGCTCAGAGTCTGGGGTCCTCCCGTCATTTGCTGCATCATCTTATATAAATCACGAAGGCCCCCTTGAGCTGTATCCCCAGGCCCATCTGGCTTACACTCCTGGTATTGGTGTTCTTGCCATCTTGTTAATGTATGGGGTGAACAGCGCTGGGTGAATTTGTTTATCTTTATGAAAGGATGGCCTTCGGAATCATAGGATAAAGTAGATGTTTTGTGGCATAGTTGCCACCACTATCCCTTAATTAAATGACCAGAAGGGGGCGAGTCAAGGCAGGAAAAAAAAAATTGAGGACTTGGAATTACAGTAAGTACCCGACTTACGAACAAGTTCCGTTCCAGGAGAACATTCGTAAGTTGAATTCATTTGTAAGTCCGACAAAGTGAGTCTTGTACGCCTTTGACACAAATCTACAATGTAAAGCCAGTGGTTGAACGATTCACGTTATAAGAATGAGTGACGTCTACCATCTTTTTGCCTCGGTCCAATCTCTCAATTATTTTCACTTTTGTTTGCATGGTTATTGCTTTGCACTTCCTAGCAGTCCCCTCCACATCACCACTGCTTTTCCTCTTGCTTCCAGACATCCTGGGCTCTGATTGAGCACTGTACTATCGCACTGTACAGTAAGCACACAGCACAACTGTGACAATGTCCGGCAGACACGTGAGCTACTTCCACGATTTGTTCGCATCTACAAATGTTCGTAATGCGAGGTCCATTCGTATCTATGAAAGTTCGCAACTTGAATGTTCATAAGTCGGGGACTTACTGTGTAGTTATCTCATCACTGAAGGAAGCTGAGGGTCATTCATTTTGGTCATTCACATTGGACAAGTTTATGATAGCACACTAAATTGCCATACTTACATGATGCAGATTTTCTCACCTATGAATTATCAAGTCCATATATATATATATATTTTTAAAGATTTTATTGGGGGTTGGGGAAGGGGAACAGTGCTAGGGAATCAGGGAAAGGGAACAGACAAGTTGCTGTCCTTTTGTTTTTCAGTCTAGTTGTGGAGGACTTCGCTTCACTGGCCCATGTGGGTATTGTGATTATTGCGCTCTTCCTGGCTGAGGCAGATGGGTCGCCTGGCCCCTGGACAGCTGCTCACAGCGGCTCTTGGCAGCTCACGCTGGCTGCTGGTCACTCATAGCTTATGGCAGCCCACTGCAGCTCCACTGCAGCCTATGCTGTTGTTGGTGACTCACGGCAGCCCAGCTCCAGGTCGAGCTGTTGTTCACCATCTTAGCTGTAGAGGGCGCGGCATCACTGGCCCTCATGTGGGATCCCAACTGGGGCCCCACCGCTCAGAGCTGCCGTCCCAAGCCAACTCTTAACCAATGTGCCACTCGGCCGGCCCACAAGTCCATATTTTTTAAAGGCAGCAACATATTTTGTATTAATCCATAGTTTGAAGAGGGACTGGAGAGGAAGAAGTCCAGTGAGGGGCTGCTGCGTTTACATCAGGCTTACCGGTGCAGGGTGTCTGGGGTCACCTCTAAGTGAAGCCTCGGTGCTCTCCAACTTTCGGCAACTCCTTGGCTTCTGCCCTGTTGCCCAGCCTTGCACTGCTACCAGGGCAAGTGCGAGGCTTGTCTTTTACAAGGACCGCAGGCCTTCCAGGCCCCAGCAGCCTCCTCTTTCCCCTGTGCCCCCAGTGAAGCATCTCCACCCCTCACCTTGTCTTCCCTCTCCTGGTAGGCCTGTAGGAGTTGCTCCCTGTGTGGGTCTGTGGGGGCTGCTCCCTCTCCTGGGTGGGGCTGTGTGGGGGTGCTCATTCCTGGGTGGGGCCGTGTGGGGGTGCTCCCTTTCCTGGGTGGGGCTGTAGGAGGGTGCTTCTCTTCGGTGGGTCTCTGTGGGGGGTACTGCTTGTCCTGGGGGTGTGTGTGTGTGTGTGGGTGTGTGTGTGTGGGTGTGTGTGTGTGGGTGTGTGTGTGTGCTCTCTCCCCTGGGTGCCACTGTGTGTGTGAGGGTGCTCCTCCTGGGTGGGCCAGATGGAGGTGCACCATCTCCTGGGTGGCTCTGTTTGGGGCATGCTCTTTTTCCTGGTTGGTTTGTGCTGCAGGTGCTCTTTCTCCTGGGTGGTTCTGTGGGGGGGATATTCCTCCTGGGTGTGTCTCCGGGTGGTTCTCCTGCTGGGTGGGGTATGTATGTATGTATGTGTGTGTGTGTGTGTGTGTGTGTGTGTGTGTTCCTTCTACTGGTTGGGGCTATATGTGGGGTACTCCCTCTCCTGGGTAGGTCTATGTGGGGGGTGCTGCCTCTCCTGGGTGGGGCTGTGTGTGGGGTCTTCTCCTGGTTAGGGCTGTGGGGGGGGGGTGCTGCTCCTCCTGGGTTGATTTGTGTGTAGTGGTGCTCTCTCTCCTGGGTGGGGCTGTGGGAGGGTTGCTCCTTCCCCTGGGAGGGGTTGTGTGTGGGGTGCTCCCTTTCCTTATGGGTCTGTATAGGGGTGCTACCTGTCCTGGACGGGGCCATGAGTGTGTTCCCTCTCCTGGGTGGGGCTGTGGGGTGTGGTCCCAGCACTCCATCCCACCTCACCTTTCTAAGCACAGCTGTGCAGATGCTGAGCCTCAAAGGCAGTAGAGAGACTTGGGTGGGCAACCCACAATCAGCAGAAAGCACAGCTGGAGGGTGTGCGTCTTCTGTGGGGTGTTACCTCCCTTGCCAATTCATGATGTGGACACAGGCTGGCCTGTTTCTGGTTGCTTTGGTCTCCAGTATGTTGGAACCAGGAGCCAATGGCTGGAAAAGCATCGGAGTGCTTTATGGAGGTAGCTTAGACTGGTCAGACCACTCAGTGAAGGGGACCCCTCACAATGCTCGCCTCACCTTCCTGATGCCCTATAGCAGGTAAAGCAACACCCATTACTTCGAGATGGTCAATTCTTTATTTATATTTATTCAGAGCTTTATTCATCCACAAAAAGTAAAGATGCTCAATAGTAGACTGAGTCTCCCTGCTCAGTGCTCTAACTATTCAGACAAAAGGATGGATCTCTGGGCTTTTATTGGGGACCTGGGACCATGGGATAATCAGGTGGGAATCACTAGGTAACTGGGTGGGAGGGGCTCCCGGGCTCCCTCAGGGGTCGAGAACCCAAAACATTCCCATTGGAGGATTCAGTTCCATATGTTCAGACCCTGAATCCAGTTGCACAGTATCAGTAAAATTAAGTTTAGAAGAGAATTCAGTGTATTTAATCTAGTAGCTTTCATCCCAGCTACTCTGTAATGAACCCATGGGCACTTCCATTCTGCTCGCTGGGAGATACTATTTCAGAAGCGACAGCAGCTGTAGTATTGCTGAGAGGCCAAAGTCAGTGACAATGGAGAACGGGCACCTCGAACCTCTGGAGCCAGGGGATAACCCAGACTTCAGCGTAGCAACTGAGAGTCTGAAACAAAAAAGGAAGGGCACCTTGAGAATTATGCTGCCTGTTACAAAGGCCACCTGCCCCACTGAGGCCACCCTCCCAAAGCTCTGCAGAGTTCCCAGTGCTGCTGTCTGTGGGATATGCCTGTGTGTGCACGCATGTGCATGCGTGCGTTTTCCTTAGAAAGTGAGACCCCTTTGTTTTACCCGCTTTAAGGTGTGGTTCGTTTGGAAGTCACAGTTGTCCAGACTGGGGTGATTGTTTTTCTTGCAAGTAGTTCTGCCAATTTCCACATCAAGCATGTATTTCAGGCCTTTCACTATCTAAAGAGAACAGAAGGCACGGCTTGGGTTACTTTGTTCAGGTCAGAAAGGATGGCAGCTCTTCTGTCAGCAGAAGGTGGCATGAAGACAGGTGGTAAAGATGCCCTGACGGGATTGGTCCATGCCCCTTGGAGTGGTGGAAAGAGAATGTGGAACTTACCAGAACCACTGTGGGAAGGAAGCCTGCGGCTGGACCCCAGACCCATCCTTTATTCACTCATCTTCTCATTCCTGCTCAGGGACCTAGCTCTAGGTCCTGGGGGGCTCTGTGTCCTGTCAGGATATCTCCTTCCTGCCTAGGACTTGCCATCAGGAGGGCAGCACACGAGGGTTGCCCTGGGGCTGCCCTGGTCCTGACCCCATCCTTGACCCCATGCCCTCACCACCCACTGGCTCCTGCCCTGTGTGGCCTTTACATGCAGTGAGCACAAGCAGGACGTCTGCTGACTCCCCTCACCATTCCTGGCAATGGTGTGGGTTTTTTTGTTATTGTTTTGTTTTGTTTTGTATTTCAGTTTCAGAATAGCCCTTCTCTACTTGGACATGGCAGCAACCTGGTTCATTTTCCTCATTTGTGGTCTCAGAGGACTCGGAAAAAAAGTCCTCAATTTGCAGTCATAGCCCCACCAAATATCAAGTGGAAAAAAGTCCCCAACTTCATCAAGGTATAATCCCCACCCTCAAAGGCCCCTGGGCACTGGGCACAGGGCATCGCACACTTGCAGCTTTCCTGCAGGAAGCCACAGCCTCACATGGTCCCTGGGGCTGTATCCTTGGAGTGACGACACTTGGCACTTTTCATGGTAAACCTCATAAAGCCTAAACCCAAAACAGACTTCCTTCTACAAGACACTTTTCTAATCATAAAAATATACTACTTTTGGGCCCGCTGAGTGGCTCAGTTGGTAAAGAGCTTGCTCAAGAGTGTGAGCTCTGGGCAACAGGGTCACCAGTTCGATTCCCACATGGGCCAGTGAGCTGCGCCCAAGCTGAGCTGCCACTGAGCTGCCAACAGGTGGCAGGATGGCTCAGCTGGTGAGAGCTCGTGCTCCTAACAACAAGGTTGCCTGTTCGAGATGGTGGGCTATGCCTGCCTGCAACTAAAGATTGAACTCGGCACCTTGAGCTGAGCTGCCGCCTGGGTGGCTCAGGGGATAGAGCATGTGCTCTCAACAACAAGGCTGCTGGTGCGACTCCCACATGGGATTGTAGCTGTGCCCACCCACAACTATTTGAACATAGCACCTTGAGCTGAGCAGCATGACTGGACTTGGAGCTGAGCTTGCTGCGCCCTCCACAACTAAGACTGAAGGACAACAACTTGGCTGTTTCCCTTCCCCAATTCCCTAACACTGTTCCCCTCCCCCAATTCTCCAATAAAAAATATTTAAAAAATATATATACACTACTTTTGAAAGGTTTGCAGTTGCCAAAAAGAATAAAAAAGATTGTAAAAATCACCTATAATCCTGTGACCCAAAGATAATCAACCACTGAGTGTATAAAAACTGTCTGTGTCTTTCCTCCTTCCCTCACCACTACTCATTCATAGGAGTGTGTGGATTTTGTCCAAAGCCAGATTCCCACATCCATGAACTTGCTTTTCAGTGGCTGTACGGTATCCTCAGTTTTAGCAAAGGCAGTGACTGCCAGGCAACTACCTCCTGATTGTGCCTCATCTCTGTTCTGCATCCCTTATCCCAGGCTGACCTTTTGTTCACAGATGAGCAAGGCCTAGCTCTGCCCTGCAGGGTCCCCTCTAGGAGAGAGAACACTGAACCATCAGTGTGACAACTTCATAGGGTGTGACATGAGGGCAAAGTTGGAGGAGGTGGGGTTGGTGTGTGGGGAAGGAGGTACATGTTGGGCAAAGCTCTGATGTGAAAGGATAAAGCTCAGGTAGAGAATGTCAAGAAGTTCCTTGGGGCTGCGTTGTGCTGAGGGGGCGAGGCAGGGGTGGGGTCCTGGGGGGGCAACTCTGGCAGGCAGTGCAGTAGGCCCGTCTGAGAGGGCAGCACCTGCATCAGTTTGGTTCCTGTGGCCTACCTTCTAGTTGCTCCCCACTGGCAGCCTTCAGCGTGCCCACCTCTGGTCCCCATTCTGCCCTTGCACTTTTTGGCGCTACTCCTGGTGTCTCTGCCCAGGAGAAGCTGGTTTCAGTAAGATATGGCTCCAGGACTTTTTGCTCAACTCTGGTGACACTGATTTGGGCTGCTTGAGGGCTATCTGTGGCTGCTGCTGTCAGCCACATGACTTGGTCTGTGTTCTAGATGGTCAGGGCCCTAGATGGGGGACCCCTGGTAGAATAGAAGCCTCTGCAGCCTGGACTCTTAGCAGTGTCTCTGAGACGCTGGCTGCCAGAAACCAAACTCTTACCTGGACCAGGGCTCTGCTGATGTGGGACTCTTTGAACAAGAAGATGTCATTCGTGCAGTTGTTGAACCTTTCAACACTGTGTCTGGCCGCTTTGAGGACTCCTGGGTCATTGGTCTTGATTGTTTTGGGAAATCCTGGCTTTGCAGATGAGTTCAAGATCTGGGAACAAAAATCTGAAAGAGCAAAACAGAACCAGACAAGAATATTGCTGTTAGTGGAGCCCTCGGTCCAAGGTGTCACACCTCACACCTTGGTACTCACTTCTCTCTGTTCCCAGTGTGGCCCCCAACATGTCCATCTCCTCATCCATCTGCCCGTCCCTCACCTGTCTACCCTCCCCAGCCTGTCTAGCCCTCACCCCACAGTGCATTTCTTGTGTATCCCCATTGTTGTCCCTTACAGAAGGCTGAGGACCAGGTGAGATGGGTGATACAATGATGGATAAGATATAATCCCTATCCCCTGTCTCTGCCCATTCAGCCTCCTTCAGAACCCAGGGTTATTTCCCTGGGTTATTATGTGTGTTAAAGAAAACCCGAACACACCTGAAGGTGGTGAAGCCTCTGGACAGGATGCAGCCTCGGGGTGTTAGGAGAAGTTGCTCCAGCTGGATTTCAAGGCCGCCATATGGCCCCAACCCCTCAGCTTGTCCCCAACAAGTGGACCACGGGGAAGTGCCCAAAGGCCAGTCCTGCCTTCTCAATTGTAAGGAGGCTGCTGCTGTCCTCTGCCTCAGGGACTTTTGTTCGAACTTACCCAGCTTCCAGGCCCCGCTGCCAGGGGCCCCTACTCCCCAAGCAGCACTATAGCATCTGGTACCCATCATGCGGTGCCTCCTTCTGCACTGTTTTGGGTACAAGTCTGAGGACAGGGCCAGGCCCGGAAGGCTTTATTTCACACAGCTCCTCTATGAAGCTGGCGCATGGTAGCGGGACGGAGGGATTTCTTTTTATCATTCCATGCTCTTTCTGTCCCAAGGAGGCCCATATTTGGATAAAAAATGGGGGAAGCAACATGAGGGGCTTCTACCCAACCATCATGTCCCCCCCTTGCCCCATGCCTGACAGCTAGACAGAATCAGGGACCCTGATACCCCTGCTCTGCTCTCCACATTCTCTGCTCCCAGATCCTACAGTAGCAGAGCTCAGATGGACCCAAGACCTCTCTCTGAAGAAGAACCTGACTTTTTACTCCTTCATCCAGCTCCCCAAGAGGTGAGCCCTCATCATCCTGCAGTTGCAGGGGATACGGAAGCTTATGTTTTCTGGAACTCACATTCCATCAATAAACAGGCAAGAAAAATATCAGAGTGGTGGGCGAGGAAAGGCAGGAGCTGTGCAGGGGCCCGTCTGCGAGGGTGCAGAGTCTGAGAGCCCGCTGACGGCCACGAGGCAGAGGGATCCCAGGGGTCAGGACCACAAGGCCAAAGCCAGGAGGGCATGGGACAGGTGCTGAAAGGCAAGGTGGGCCAGGTGTGGGTGTGTACTAATTCAGGTTAAGAACTTTAGATTTTACTATAAAGAAAATAGAAATGTCAAAACCCCACAGGCTCCTTAGAGCAATCAGTGAACGGTGGCCTTCTCTGGTTGGTAGCTCATGGATGAATTTGTTTGTCAATGTTACTACCATGATCATGGACTACATGTATATCAAAATAACATAAAGTTAAAAGTTTGGGGGGAGAATCTAAATAAACTGAGGGGAGGAAGGATGGGGAAGAGGGTTTTTAGGTCTCTGAACTGTTTTTCTTTGCTAAGACTTTCCCCCGGATTTTCCTGAAATGTTAGCATGCCAGACATGATCCCGCAAGGCTGGCACCGGCCCAGTCAGCAACTTTATTTTGTTAATGAAATGGTGTGTTCAGCTCCTCAGTGGGATGGCTGGTATTAGTTGCTCTGTAGCTGAACGTAGCCATGCTGCCATTTGGGCTGGCGCTGAGAGTGACGTTGCAACCTTGCCGAGGGAGGTAGGTTTAGGTGCCCAAGTAGCAGGAAGTGGAGACTTGGGGTGTGTAGGCAGCAGCAGTGCTAATCAGCCAGGCTTCCGGCTTAGAGATTCCTGCTGCATTATCTTAGAGAAGATAATGGTGGTATGGGAAATGGGCTTTCAGGGAAGTCAAAGTGGTTCCCTGGGTCGTGAAGAAATCAAAACTTAGGCAGGAAAACAGCAGCACAGATTCAACAGAACTTAGGAGTTTTAATAGAAGCATTCCTCCTAAGGCTGAACTGGGATGTCCCACTGGGGACCAGGAGTTCCCCATGCATGGGGACTGACAGAAGGGTGCTGACAGACGTACCTTTTACCTTGTACTAGAGGTAGGATGAGAAAGGGCCAATGGGATGATGAGGCTGAAAACTGGAAATCTGAACTGCTCAAGGATTTGCACCCAGCGGGATGGGGACCTGTGTGGCTGGGTGCTTACTATGGCCTGGTGGTAAGGGTGTGCCCAAGAGCCCAGGGAACAGAGCCCTTGTTGGGGGAGGAAGGGAAAAGGCTTTATAGCTGGGTGCAGGGTCTCTGAAACAGACCATGCCTATGGTCCCAGGCTGGGGTCAGCCAAGCATGTTGGGACACTTCCCAGGAGACTGGACTGGGTTACACTGGTCACAGCAGAGGGTGGGAAGAGGGGGACAGAAACTCAGCTTAGTGAGGAGGTCTTGCCAGTGTGTCAGTGATCTAATTAGCTTGAAGCAAAGGGTCTCAGAGGAGGCCATTTCTGCTGCCAAGTGAGGTCTGCACGAAGCCCTCCCTGGAACCTGGATGCGTAATGAGATGGTGTGTACATGAGACTCTCGCTGAATGGGAGAACTAGGATGGTGGGATGTCTGGCTGGCTGGTCTCGTGTAGCCTGCCTGCAGGTTCTCCTTGCCCCTGTGGGAGGTACAGTGGAAGGAAGCTTGGAGTGGGCAGAGAAGGCGTGGATCCACGTAAGTTCTATGACCCTGGGGGGCATCCTGCCATCTGGGGAGGACCCACACTGTTTAACCAAGCGGGATCCTGTCTGTCCAATGCAACTGCCCTAGCTGGTTCCCTGGGCCAAAGGCAAAACATCAAGACTAAGCACATGATTCCTCTGCAGGGCTCCTTATGCTTTAGCAGCCTAAAGGACCTGGCCCTTCCCAACAGAAGATTATGGCCAACTGCTGGTCCAAGTTTTTCCCCTGTAAACGTCCTCTGAGATTCTCCTTTGTAATAATCCAGGTCTCAAATGACATCTCACAAAAGGTGGGCTGAAGCCTTCAGTTGAGGTGTCTGAAGATGGAAGCAACAAAAACTGCTTCTGTCCCCTGAGTGCCAGGCGCTGGGTTGATCGGGCTGCCTCAGGCCCTGGAAGCTTCACTTCCCTGGCTTCCCACATGGCTCTGATTCAGGTGGTGCTTGGAGGTCTCCTGGCAGCTGTGCACACTAATGCTGACACTGGGGAGAGGGCGGCTCCAGGGATACCTGTACTTACTGACCATAGGAAGATAGGTGTGGATTTCAGTTTTAACAAAAAAACTGTTTTGGAAAACAGCTTAGTTTCTGCTCATCACTGTAGTCTACACAGCAGAGAAAGAAAGAAGCCCCTTTATGGACAGGATCGAGTCTCCAGTTATTACAAGATCCCCTATCCCCCACTGTGGATTAATACATTTGTTGCTTTGTAAAAATTACATTTATTGTCTTTTCTGATTATAAGCTTATCTATTTTTGGTAGAAAATTTGAAAAACATAGAATAGTTTAACAAAATATTAGACATCTCTAAAGTAACCACTGTTAACTGTTTTTAAATAAAATGGATTATATTTAATTTTGCTTGAATTTAGCAGAATTAAAACAATGAGGTGAAACCAGGTGTGTCTGAACCTCAGATGAATGTGATGTTAGTTCCTAAGTGATTTTGGTCAAGTTACAAAAATGTTATGAAAAATACTGAAGTTGGTTTATTTTTATTTAACTATGTATTTCCTAAACCATAGGATTCAAGTCAACACAGAGGTCCAAACAATACTTTTTAATTTTAAAAAAAGTTGAAAAGTCAAACCTATTTTTAAGACAGTTAAGAGACATTAACAGGGAAGGGCTGATCATGAAGAAAAACATCCCAAAGAGGTGACACCCTTTCAGGGAAGAAAACACAAAACCAAGTGGGTGCTGAGCATATGGTGAGGTTCCTGGACTGCCAACCTGACAGCCAGCACCTCCTTACCATCCTCTGAAAGGAGACCTGGGGTTTGTGCTGGGAGCTGAAGTCTGGGGGAGCAGGAGACGCCTGCTCTTCCATCCCTTCTTCTCACACCTCTGCAGGGGCAGTGCTTGCATCTCCATTCTATAGGTGAGGAAACTGAGGCCTCAGAGGCGCTCAGGGCAGGTTTATACCCAGGTTTGACTAGTTCTAAAGACCATGTTCTTTTTTTTCTCATTCAAGAAGTATTTTTTGGCAGCAATACCAGGATGACTTTGAGACTGGGGCGTCCACAGCACAGGAAGGGAGGAGGCAAGCAGACCTGGGCTGCGCAGATTCCAGGAGAGTGACTGTAACCTGCGCATAAAGACAGCACTGAGTGAAGGAAGCCGGGGGTGGGGGTGGGGGGGGGGGACCAGTGAGAAAGTGGCGGAAATGACGTAGGTGAGGAGGAGAGAGAGCTGAGCGTGGAGGCAGAACCCACAGCACGTAGCAGGAGGCGGATGTGGGGCCAAGAAAGTGTGACTCAGACTGGTGGCACCATGATGACCTGGGTGACGTGCACTGAAAGGACAATCAGGAGGAGCACATTGGTGAGAAGAAACAAAGACTTCTTCTGCAAAGGACCAATGCGGGGTGGACACAGGCCATGCACACTTGCAAAGAAATGAAGTTCTTCCAAATGAGAGGTGACCCCGTCTTGCTCCTTCACCCCCCTCACTCCGGCCCCATCCCCCCACCACCTCCCAGGACAGCACAGAGAATACATCAAGGCCCAGGGCCTGACCCTTGGGACTTGAGCCTCACACAGCCCTATCCAGTCAGGTGGGAAGTGAGGGTGATGCACCCAGAAAGAAGAGATGTGGGGATTCGCTCCCCACGCTGGCTCTGCCAGACCAGCTCTGGAGGACTCTCCACAAAGGACCCCCTTACTGCTCATAGGAAAGAAAGCGCTCTTTGGTTGGTCTTGAAGATGACTCAGGTGGCAGGAGATTGAGGTGCAGGGAGGTACCACTGAGGGAGAAGCACGGCCCACCCCAGCAGGGTTCCTTCCTTGAAGGGGCAAGGGGCCAGCGAGGGAAAATCAAGATGACCTCAGGGCTGGGCTAGGTGCTGAGCAGGGGATGATGTGCTCAGGACAGAACTCACAGTTGTAAGAATAACAGGGGACAAGCACAGTTTGCAGATGCAAAATGCTAAAGGACTTGGAGAAGAGTTCCAGCCCTTAGGGCATCAGGATGCTGCCAGATTTTTGCCTGAGGGTGTGGACTGCTGCCTGGGCAAGTGCAGACAACAGGCCCTGGAGAGATGGCACTGACCCAACATATGGGTAGGAATCAGCAACAGGGGTGTCGGGGCACAGCCCCTCCACTCCTGCCCCTGAACAGATCAGGCTTGCTTCAGGAACCGGGACAACTAGGGGCTGTGCTGGCCTGCAACAGTGAATCCCTGGGCCAGCAATCTTCCATGTATCAAAGACGTCTAAGGGTCTCTTCTCTCCCTGGTGATCAAAATGGGAAGCAAAGCTTCAAGGAAACATTCTGATGTTTCTCAGTTAAAAATGTAATTTTTCTATACAAATTACAAATGATTCCTACTCCAACATCCTGTTCCTGTTCCTGTTGCATCTCCATACCCCCTTCTTCAGAACAGTGACACTGACACTGAATTTGCTTTCAGCATGCCAGGCTCTGCAAGACACCCCTGTGGGCACTGCCCTGTCCTCTCTGAGCAGAGGACTTCATCTATAGGCCTGCTAGTGTGTGTTGACTCCTAGGGAAAACAGCTAAATTTCAATCAAATCTGCAGATGAACAGGCAACACCATAGCCTGGGGGCACTGTAAATAACCTGAGTATTAGTTGCAGCAATAGTTAACTGTTTCTAGGTAAATTACAGAGGCTATACTCTGCCCTCAAATTAGCATAAACATACATGCAAATGTCCCATATGATGCATCGGACAAAGACTTCCTGACAAAGAGCAGTTAGTAAAATAATCCAATTGCAAAAGTTTTTGATAAACATCCCTTAATTTACTTTTCTGGAAAACGAAGACACACTGGATGCATGTCCAGTAGGGAGGAACCAGAGCCTGGGACACTGGCCACGTGTCCATGTCCTGAGGCCTTATGGAGGACCAGACCCTTTGGAGAGAGCTCCTGTCCCCTTGAGCCTGCCCCCGACCCACCCTATGTGCCGTCCTGCATGTGGAGGGAAAGAGGGTGCTCAGGGAGGTTGGGGTTCCCCATCATCTTTTTCTTTCAAGAGTATTCTAAGTGTGGCCTGGGAGGTGGAGGAAACCCCAGTGTGTGAAACCATCCCTGAGAAGAGAATCCCAGGGTCCCCAAGAGCCTAAAACTGGCAGTCCATGCTGGTGACCTCCCTATATCACCTGGGAGTGCTTTCCTCCAGGTGGCTGCTTGGGCTCCCTTTACCAGTGTCATGGAGCCCTTGTTGTGGGCAGGGTGCTGGGACCTTTGGGGAGGTGGCCCCCTGCTCCTGGAGCTCACAGTCTGGAAGGCTGGGCCTTAGGACTGGGGTGGTGGATGGTGACTCTCAGGCTCAGGGGTGCTGGTGTTCACTTTCTGCCTACCTGGAGATGTCATTCTGAGCCCTGTGCCCCTCTGATCCTCTCATGTGACACCAAAATTCAGTGAGTCTGGGTGGTTGCCATTAATTCCACTCACCGCCCCCGCCACTCCAGCTATGTTCTGGGGGCTCTGAGTAATAAATAGGCCCATCTTTTGGAGGGCCCATGTGTTCCTCTGGCATAAACAGGATGCTAGTTAGTCCTGGCCTTAACCCATTGGGATAGTCCCAGAGTTTGAATCCCAGCTCTGCCTCTCACTGGCTGTGTCGTTTTGGGCAAGCTACTTAACCTCTCTGAGCCTCTATGTCCTCATCAGTAAAATGGGAGTGATAATGGCATTGACCTCACAGAGTAGTGAGAATATACGAGAGCTAAGAATATATGAGCTGTAACAGATAAAGCTCTTATCAATACATTGCATGCAATAGTGTAATTATTATCAAGTATTACATCAAATATTCAATATGGCTACAGTGGGAATCTCTGAGGGCAAATTGGTGTCCTCCAGTGGAAAAAAAAAGTCTCAAGATCAGAGAGAGGGTCAATAGCTCCCATGGACCCATACACAGCCAGGGACCCTCCCCAAGTTCAGGGGCCATGTAGACCCTCCCTCGCTGCAGGTGGTCTCCAGGTGTGACAGGTGGTCCCAGCCCTTACTACTGATAACTGAGGACTGATGTCAACTTGCAGGTAGGTAGAAGGAGTGATGGCTGCTGGATCCCAGACCCCTGCTCAGGTGGCCTCAAAATGAGAAGATGGGCCACTGCCACTTGGGGGTGGGGGGTGGGGAGTATGTGAGTGTGACATGTTGGCTAAGTGGAGCTTCCCAGAAGAGCTAACAGGTTGAGAAAGGCCTTTTCATTTTCAACTGAAGACAAAAGGGCTGAGGAAACCAATGAAGCAATTCCCTAAGTTCTGCAGAGCTCAGCAGGGGAAACTACAGGGGCTCTGCATTTAGGTCAGTGTAATTTAGCTCCTGGATGTGGCAAGAAGTCAGATGCTAAGATGGCTCACCCTCCGAGTCCCTGTCACCTCCCCTCCTCCCCTCCCCCCCATCCAGAAGGCTCTGGAATCTGTTTTCAAGAGGTGAGGGAGAGGTTGCGGGAGCTATAGGATAGAGGGTGGGTAGAACCAGGTCTGGGGCTGAGTTGCAGGCTCTGCTCCACCACCGGAGGGTCCTCCAAGCCCCTCATTCTGATGCCCTCACTGGGGCCGTCATCTGTCAAATTAAAGAAGCATCACCAGAAAGGATGGAAGCTGGAGCAGGATGGGGTGGGGTGGTGCAGCATGGGGGCTGCCAACACTGCACATACTCAGGAGCAGGTGGAGGGCTGGCAGCTGCCAGCACCTCAGGCCCAGTGACAGTGCCTTCTGAGGCCACTGCAGTCAAGCCTCACCAGGGCTCAAGGGGGATGGGTTATTTGCCCATTTCATGGGTCAAGAGACTGACACTTAGGGAAGCTCTAGGTCCCACAGCTAGTAGGTTCAAGGAGTCTCTGTGCCCCAAGGCCCTCAGTGCATGCGTATGGACTCTGGACCCTCTATCCGTGGCAGAGAGCAGATCTGACAGGATTGCCCAGGCCAGACGAGAAGGACTTTGACAGGGGGAGGCCTTCTCTACCTCCCTATGGGGCAGGCACAGCTGTGGATGGGGCAGTAAATTGGAGAGGGCTCTGTCCAGTATGAAACACAAGCAGAGGGGCAGCAATCCTGTCAGTGAAAAGGCCCTAATAGTCAGCTTGGGATCCCCCACGAAGTGCTGATTCTGCTGTCCCTGTTTTGTTAGGGGAGGAAGCTGAGGAAAGCAGAAAGAATTTAGGAAATAATTGCCAGTAGTATGAATGATTAAATCTCAGTACAATTGACAAGGCAGGCACCACTTCTGCCTGCAAGTGGACATCAGTCCTCGGTTACCAGTAGAAGGGCTGGGAGCACGGGTCACACCCAGACCACCTGCAGCAAGGGAGGGTCCACATTGCTCCTGAATCTTGGGGAGGGGTCCTGGGAGCTGCTGCAAGCTGTGCCTGGGCCTGTGAGGGCTATTCACTCTCTGCATCTTGAGATTATTTTTCCAGTGGAGGACACCAGGTCGTTTCAGCCCCTCCAACACCAGCTTGTCTCCTTGTTGGTTAAAGGAGGTGGGGTGGGGGCCCTCCAGGTTTCCACAGCATTCAAGGCCTATGATTCTGGCGCTGGGAGGGCACCTCCAACTCCACCTGTGTGTGTGTGTGTGTGTGTGTGTGTGTGTGGGAAGGGGTGGGGGTGGGGGTGGGCAGGCGCCCACTGGCTGTTTGACTTGGGCATGTCATCTACCCTAGTTGTGCCTCAGTGCAAAGGCCACATCTCCCTTTCTCCCCTTCCTCCCAGCGCTGGCCTGGCAGGAAGGATGACGGTGTCCAATCATCAGGATCCCTCGAGCCAACAGGTGGGAAGGACGAAGCCATTAGATAGAAACCACCTGACCACCACGTGCATCCCTGTGATCGGTCCCCGCAGAGGGGCGGTAGAGGGGCCGTGGGGAGTCAGTCTCCCTCTGGCAGAAGATCCTGAGGTCACTGCGCCAGATCCCAGGAGCGGCAAGGAACAGAAGTCACTTCCTTCGTCCTCAGGGGGCCATCAGACTCCCATCCCTGAACCGGGTGAAGGCAGCTGCAGCCAGCACTGGGGTGCCTGCTGTCTCCTAGGGCCCGCGCAGCCAGGCACCCGCCTCCGGGTCCTGGTGTGAGGGGAGGAGCTCAGGGCATACCCGGCCTCAGTTGGGCAATCTCGGGACCACACCCTGGAACGGTAGAGCGGAGGAGAGACCCTTCTCTTACCTGCGGAAGGGCTCTCCATGATGCTCAAGACCAGGCCGTAGAAGGCGAGCAGCACCCTGGCGGGCCGCATAGCTGCGCGGAAGGCAGTGCTTGCTGTGGGCCCCCGGGTCGGTGCTGGGGAACGGGGGGCCAGGGTGGGGGCTGCCTGCCTTGCGGCTGGGCAGGGGTGGTGGTTTCTTGCTGAATCATTTTGTCCAGAAGCTCTTCACCGCCACATCTTTCGGCTACAAAGTCAACCACTTCCTTTATTACAGTTTCCAAAGTGCAATTCTTTGCAAGGAGAGGAGAAAGAGAAATGAGACCTATGAACAAAACCGCTGCTATCTTCTACTCTCGAAACACATATGGAAGATACAGTACATTTTAAAAAATAGCAGGGATTTTCAGAAGCAAAATCACTTGGATTTCTTTCTCCAAATCATACTTCTCAGGCCCAAGATGCCAGACTGGTTCTGAGGGTCCCCTTGTAGGGGACTGCCTGCCTGCTATTTGTTGCGAGTGGGCGTCTCCCTTCACCCCCACCCTAGGAAGTAGGCAGGACACAGGATACTGACTGCAGTTTCAGAGAATGACCATGGTCAGGGCACATGCTGCCTCTGGTGATTTCTGCACCTGAAATGGGGAGGTGAACTGCGTTTGCTGATTGATGGATCACACGACCCATCTCTGGCTCAAAGCTGGTGAAGGAGAAGAAAGAAAAGCATGTGGCCCAGAGGTTCTAGCGCCCCGGCAGAGCGCCTGTTTACATGCCAGCCCTGAGGTTAGGAGTGAGACTCTGGCGCCAAATAGCCTGAGTTTGTTCGAATCCAGCTCTGTTAACTCTTGGGTGGCCTTAGGTGTGGGACAGACACTTATGCTTGATTCCCCCTTGATAGGGTTGTGGTGAGGATTTGGGGACTTCCTCAATGTAAATGCTCAGGGCCTGGATAGAGCAAGCTGTATGGGCAGTTCCTGCATTCCTCCAGACTTCTGGGCAACACAGGAGATGACTGAGCCTTGATGCTCCCAGTGCCATCTGGGCTGTGCCTGTACCAACATCCCTTGGGCTGGTTTAACAGGCAGACTCTCTGAATCAGGACCTGCATTTTAACACCATACAGAGGAAGATCTGTCCCAGATGTGTCCTACTGGGTCCTACCAGATTCCAGGCATGGGGTCTGGGTTTGTGTGACCCAGACAAGCCATGTAAACCCTTTACCCCCTCCTGTCTTCCCCCCAGGTTCCTGGCTGCTGTGAGAATTGTTTTCAGTGCAACTGAAAAATAATATTGACCAGATATTTCATCACCAAAACAGGCTTATTCAGGAAAAGAAAGGGTTGCAATCCAGTACATGCAGACATGGCAAGCCACGTGCATACTCTGACCAGCATGCCAAGATAGAGGGTATTTATAGAAGTAAGGGGAAGTTAGAACCCTAGAGCTTTATTATAAACATAGAGTTCTTCCTGTCTCTTGATTACATATTATGTGAGAACTTTCATGAACCCTAGCTCCTTCCTTAAACCCTCCCAACTGATTACGTTTGCTTAAAGTTCCAGTTTATCTTTATCACTCCCCCCTTTTGATTGAGATATTTCTCTGGAAGCATCGCTGATCAACAGTCAGGTCTTCCAACTTCAGCAGCCTTTTTATTCCTCTGTGTCAGGAAAGACCTCTGCTGGCTGTCATCTCACACCAGAGGGAAAGTGCATAGACTGGAAACAGCTCATGTTCAGGGTTAATGGGCAACAGGTGCAGAACTTAATAACGAAGGATTCAAAACAAAGAATAATCTAATCTATATGATGAATTTAAACCAGTAGCTCAAACCTGTAGATAATGAAACAAAGACCATTATTATCTTAGATAGATCAAAGTTCTTGATGACAGATTCACTAACCAGAAAAGTTCCCTTTTCACAATAGCTTAGGAAATGTAAACAAGGGCACATTCCTTTTAAGGAAAAGAGAAAAATGAAATACGAATTGATAGAAAAGGGTCACACAGGCCTGACTCAGTCATGTTGGCATTTTGTTTCCTTCAGAGGTCACCTGCTTTAATTATTGACAGCTTTAGTTTCAGGTCATTAGACTGTGTGCAGTTCCAGTCAGGGTTTGGTGCTTTCTTTAGATACGACACATGTATCCAAGAAAGAGCCTATTCCCTGGAGTTTAGCAGGCACAGGGATTATTCAGCAGTACCTGATAAGGGCCCTCCTAGCAAGGCTGGGGAGAATCTTTTTGGAGGTGTCTTTGTAAACAATGTTTCCAGCTTGTAGAGTATGGATTTTAAGTTTTTCATTTCCCCGGAGTACACTATGAAAAAATTGTTCTATCAAAGAATGATTATTTTCTTTTTATTAAAATTTATTGGGGTGACAATTGTTAGTAAAGTTACATAGGTTTCAGGTGTAAAATTCTGTAATACATAATCTATATATCACATTGGGTGTTCACCACCCAGATATTTCCATCACCATATATTTGATCCCTTTTACCTTCATCTACCACCCCCCTACCCCACTACATTCTGGTAGCCACTAAACTATTATCTGTATCTGAGTTTTTGTTTCTTCATTTGTCCTGTTCCTTTGTTGTTTTTAGTTTTATATACCACATATGAGTGAAATCATATGGCTCTCAACTTTTTCTGTCTGACTTATTTGCTTAGCATTATAATCTCAAGATCCATCCATGTTGTCGAAAAGGCACTATTCCATCTTTTCTTATGGCAGAATAGTGTTCCATTGTGTATATATACCACATCTTCTTTATCTAATCATCTATCAAAGGACACTTTGGTTGTTTCCATGTCTTGGCCACTGTAAATAAAGCTGCAATGAACACTTGAGCACATATATCTTTACAAATAAATGTTTTCAGATTTTTGGGTATTTACCCAGGAAAGGGGTTGTTGGGTCATATGGTAATTCTATTCTTAATTTTTAGAGAAACCTCCACACTGCCTTCCATAGTGGCTGTGCTAAACTGCATTCCCACCAACAATGCATGAGGATTTCTTTTTCTCCACAGCCTCTCTAACACTTGTTATTATTTTTCTTGTTGATGACAGCCATTCTAACTGTTGTGAGGTGATAGCTCATTGTGGTTTTTATTTGCATTTCTCTGATGATTAGTGATGTTAAGCATTTTTTCATATATCTATTGGCCATTTGTATATCCTCTTTGGAGAAATATCTATTCAGGTCCTCTGGCCATTTTTAATTGGATTGTTTGTTTTTTTGTTGTTGAGTTGTATGAGTTCCTTATAAATGTTGGATATTAGCCTCTTATCAGAAACGTTGTTTGCGAAAATCTTCTCCCATTCAGTTGGTTGCCTCTTTATTTTGTCAATGGCTTCTTTTGCTGTGCAGAAGTTTTTTAGTTTGATATAGTCTCATTCATTCATTTTAGCTTTTATTT
>NW_017732661.1:143886-146800 GCF_001890085.2 Hipposideros armiger
CATTTACATTTAGGGTGATTATTGATATATCAGGATTTTCTATCATTCTTCCTTTGGTTTTTCAGTAGTACTGTGTCTCCATTGTTTCTTTGCCTTTTTGTTGCTATTATTTCAGTGTTGCTATTATTTCAGTGTGGTGATATCCTATGATTTTTCACTCTATTTCTTCTTTTTTTATGTTACGTATTTCAGTTCTGAATTTTTGTTGAGCAGTTATCATTAAGTTTATGTAAAAGAAAGTCTCATATTTAGAATACTCCATTTTCTTCAGCATGCTTCCTTTCTCCATTTCCTTGTTCCGGTTCACTCTCTCCCCTTTATATTTTTGTAATCACAAATTATCGCTATTTATGCTGTGAGTTGATTTCTGTACTGCTGTAGCAAGTTATCTTTTTCCTCTTGTGTTTAAGTGGCTTTTTTTTCTTTTTTACGCTGTATGTTATGTTTAAGTGTATAGTGTTTTCTTTGGTGCAGGGGTTCCCGTTTCCTGCTTCTGCCTGTCTGTTCATAAGAGTACTCAAGGTTTTGTATTCTTTTACTTTTTTTGTTTCAGGTCCAGTAGCCTCCTTCAGTGTTTCTTGTAGTGCAGGTCATGTGTTAGAAAATTCTCTCTGCTTCTGTATGTCTGGAAAAGTCTTCAATTCTCCCTCATATCTAAAGGATATCTTTTCTGGACACATTATTCTTGTCTCATAATTTCTCTCTTTCAATAGTTTGAATATTTGATTCCACTCTCTTCTGGCTTGTAGTGTTTCTGCTGAAAANCTGCCTTCCATAGTGGCTGTGCTAAACTGCATTCCCACCAACAATGCATGAGGATTTCTTTTTCTCCACAGCCTCTCTAACACTTGTTATTATTTTTCTTGTTGATGACAGCCATTCTAACTGTTGTGAGGTGATAGCTCATTGTGGTTTTTATTTGCATTTCTCTGATGATTAGTGATGTTAAGCATTTTTTCATATATCTATTGGCCATTTGTATATCCTCTTTGGAGAAATATCTATTCAGGTCCTCTGGCCATTTTTAATTGGATTGTTTGTTTTTTTGTTGTTGAGTTGTATGAGTTCCTTATAAATGTTGGATATTAGCCTCTTATCAGAAACGTTGTTTGCGAAAATCTTCTCCCATTCAGTTGGTTGCCTCTTTATTTTGTCAATGGCTTCTTTTGCTGTGCAGAAGTTTTTTAGTTTGATATAGTCTCATTCATTCATTTTAGCTTTTATTTAACTTGCCTTTGAAGTCAAATTCATAAAATGCTCTTTGAACCCAAAGTCCATAAGTTTAGTACCTATGTTTTCTTCTATGCAGTTTATTGTTTTAGGTCCTATGTTTAGGTCTTTGATCCATTTTGAGTTAATTTTGATACATGGTGACAGATAGCAGCCTAGTTTCATTTTTTGCATGTGGCTTTCCAATTATTCCAGGACCATTTATTGAAGGGGCTGTCTTTCCCCCATTGTATGATTTTAGCTTTTTTGTAAAAAATTATCTGTCCATATTTATGTGGGTTTATTTCCGGGTTTTCAATTCTATTCCATTGGTCTGCATGTCTGTTTTTCTGCCAATTACATATTGTTTTGATTATTGTTGCCCTGTAGTACAAGCTGAAGTCAGGGAGTGTGATACCTCCAGCATTGTTCTTTTTTCTTAGTATTGGTTTGGCTATTCGGGGTCTTTTGTGGTTCCATACAAATCTGATATTTTTTGTTTTATTTCTTGAAAAAAAAATGCCATTGGAATTTTGATGGGTAGTGCCTTAAATCTGTATTTTGCTTTGGGTAATATGGCCATTTTAACTATGTTAATTCTTCCAATCCATGAGCATGGAATGTGTTTCCATTTCTTTGTGTCTTCTTCAATTTCTTTTAAAAATGTCTTATAGTTTTTAGCATATAGATCTTTCACATCCTTAGTTAAGTTTATTGCTAGGTATTTTATTCTTTCTGTTGCAATTGCAAAAGGAATTCTTTTTTTAAAATTTCTTTTCCTGAGGTTTTATTGTTAGTATATAGGAATGCAATGGACTTTTATACGTCGATTTTGTAGTCGGCAACTTGGCTGTATTTGTTTATTGTTTCTAACAGCTTTTTGGTAGAGTCTTTAAGGTTTTCTATATATAGCATCATGTCCTCTGCAAAAGTGACAGTTTAACTTCTTCATTCCCTATTTGGATGCTATTTATTCCTTTCTCTTGCCTGATTGCTCTGGCTAGGACTTCCAATACTATGTTGAAAAGCAGAGGTTATAGGGGACAGCCCTGTCATGTTCCTGAATGTAGAGCAAAAGGCTTCAGTTTTTCACCATTAATTATGATATTAGCTGAGGGTTTGTTATATATGGCCTTTATTATGTCATGGAATTTTCCTTCTATACCCATTTTATTAGTGTTTTAATCATAAATGGATGTTGTATGTTGTCAAATGCTTTTTTCTGCATCTATTGATATAATGATTTGATTTTGGTCCTTTATTTTGTTTATGTGGTGTATCACATTGATCGATTTGCATATGTTGAGCCATCCTTGTTCCCCTGGGATGAACCCCACTTGGTCGTGATGTATAATTTTTTTAATGCATTGTTGCATTCGATTTGCTAGAATTTTGTTTAGAATTTTTGCATCTGTATTCATTAGAGATATTTTCTTTTTGTCTTCTTTTTCTTTTCTGTAATTTTTTTTTTTTGTAACCTTACCAGGTTTTGGTATCAGGATAATGTTGGCCTCATAAAATGAGTTAAAAAGTATTGTCTCTTCTTCAATTTTTTGGAAGAGTTTGAGGAGGACAGGTATTAGACCCTCTTTGAGTGTTTGGTAGAATTCACTAGTGAAGCCAATTGGTCCTGGACTTTTGCTTTTGGGAATGTTTCAGATGACTGATTCTATTTCCTTACTGTTGATCGGTCTATTTAGATTTT
>NW_017732661.1:148995-152278 GCF_001890085.2 Hipposideros armiger
GTTCTTTCATTTCTTTTAACCCTCAAGTCTCTCTCTTCTTCCATCTGTGTCATTTCCAGATTTCTATCTTTGATGTCCCTGAGTCTTTCCTCCCTCTGGTCAGCTGTATTACCTAAGCTGGCTATTTCATTCTTCATTTCTTTTGTTGAGTTCTTAATCTCCAGAAATTCTATTTGTTTTATTTTTTTAATTTCAATCTCTTTGGTAAAATGTTCATTTTGCTCTTGGATTGTATTTCTGAGTTCATTAAAAGGCCCACCATTGAACTGGCAGTCTTGTGCTCTCACCAGCTGAGCCATCCTGCCACCTGTTGGCAGCTCAGTGGCAACTCATCTCAGGTGCAGCATCACTGGCTCATGTAGGAATCGAACCAGTGGCCCTGTCGCTCACAGCTCATGATTTAAGCTAACTCAACCAACTGAGCCCCTCGTTGAGATTTTTTATGAACTGCAATCTTGAATTCTGTCATTTAAGTCACTTATTTCCATGTTTTTAAATTCATTTTCTGTAGGTTTTTCATTTTCTTTCTGAGCAGTCTTGTTATCCTGGTTATTCATGGCAATTAATGAATTGTTATTTCTCTTCCTAGGCACCTACAGGAGTGGGTTCTACAACAGGTTGGTAGGAAGAGGTCTTTCTTTCGCTTTTCTGTCAGTGTTGGTAGAATGTATTATTTTCTTCTTGCTAAAGCCTTGTATTCTCTCTCATGCTGTAACATTATATTTTCTCTTGCCCTGTTCCAGCTTCTCACATGATGGTGAGGTTCCCTGGTTTGTGGGCTTCTCTGTGGGCTGGTCACCTGGGTCTCAGGGCACCAACTGCATGTGGAGAGCAATAAACTCTGAAAATCTGCAGTCCTAATGCTCCCCCCTGCAGTCCAATGCAGAGCTTTGTGTCTCAGTCTTCTGGTTGCAGAGACCCACACAGAAAGCTGGGGGTGGAGTCAGGGTAGGTTGTGAGTGGTGGCTATAAGCAATGGCGACTACTAGCACACAGTTGTCTTACCCATACATTTTCTTCCCTTTGCTGGAATTAATTACACTATGAGTCTATTGCTGTGGGGCTGCAGTTCTCAGAGCCATAAATATTCTGTTCTTTAATCTGACACTGCTACCGTTTCTTATGGAGTCTGCATGTAGCACTGGGAGGGTGAAAGTGGAATGAGCTCTGGGAGGGTGGGGAGGAGTCATCCTGGCTCCAGGTCTATGTCTTCCATCCTTGTCTTGGCAGTGAGGGCTTAAGCCACTGTTCTCACCCTCTGCCCTCTGTCTTTACCCCAAGATCTCTGCCTGAGCATTGGGTCTAGGCTGTGTTATATGCTGATCCTCAGGTGGGATTGTGGACCATAGGGGTGCACTAGTAGACCAGAATTCTTTCCTCTCTTGCGAACTGCAGTAGCTCTGGACTGTGGGGAGCTCTGAACTCTGGTCTGCATCCTGCATCCTGGGGGTGCGTCTCTGTACTTCCCTCTTTCCCCGCTCACCCAATTTGACCACCTTTTTGTGATTCGACTTGTGGGTCTCTCAGGCATGCCTGTGTGCCACATAGACAGTCTTTGTTGAATTATATTTGTTGAATTTATTGTAAATTCCAGGGGAGTTTTCAAAAAGCATTCCTCACGTCACCATTTCTGTGATGTACTCTCAAAAAAATTTATTACAGTAAAAGATACATTGCCATGAATCCCCCTCAAAATACCCTCTCACTTGGAACACACTTATCCCATCATCCTTGTCACTTTCTGAAGCAGTTCTGGAAGTCTTCTTTTATGAGTGTCTTTAGTTGTGCTGTTGTGGCTGCCTTGATGTCCTGAATCATTTTGACTTTGGGGAAGAGCCAGAAGTTGCACAGTGCCAGCTCTGGTGAATGAGATTGATGAAGACACAGTGTAATATTTTTATCTGACAGAAATTGCTGTATACCAGCAATTGTGTGACACGGAGCATTAATATGATGGAGGATGATTTACGACACACTTTAAAACACACCTTCTCTCAACTGGAGCTCATACCTGACTGACTGCACAGAACAAGTTGAAATTTGTCACACACTGTTATTAAGGTTCAAGGCACCACTTCCCATATTGAAGATCCCTGCCTTTTCATTGGATGGCACTTGGTAGCAGTATTTACCATATTTGTTGATCACAACAGAAAGGTTCTGTGTCACACATTACTTCTGGTATGGTAACTTTTATCAAATAAAAACATTATAATGTGTCCTCATCCACCTTATTCACCAGATCTGGCACTGTGCTACTTCTGGCTACTCCTTAAAGTCAAAATGACCATAAAAGGTAGACATTTTTAATCAATTCAGGACATTGAGGCAGCCATGACAGTGCAACTAAAGACACTCAAGAAAGAGGACTTCCAGAATTGCTTCAGAAAGTCACAGGAAGTATGGGATAAGTGTGTTTGAAGAGAGGGGGAGTACTTTAAGAGCAATTAATGGCAATGTGTTTTTTACTGTAATAAATTTTTTAAATTTAAATATTCACCATATTTCTTGATCACACCTTGTACTTTACCCAGCAAGTTTATCATTTAATTGAAGGAAAGATAAATAGCTTCCCAGATAAGAAAAAGCAAACAAAATTCATTACCACCAAGCCAGTATTACAAGAAATGCTGAAAGGACTTCTTTAAGCAGAATACTAAATACATTTGTTCTACTAAACAAATAAAGTTAAAAAATATGAATAATAAAATGGCAATAACTATGTATCTATTAATAATCACTTTAAATGTAAATAGATTAAATGTTTCAATCAAAAGACATAGGGTAGCTGAATGGATAAGAAAACAAGATCATGTATATGCTGTCTACAAGAAACTCACATCAGATTGAAGACATACACTGACTGAAAATAAAGGAATTTAAAAAGATATTTCACACCAATGGAAAGGAGACAAAAAACTGGGATAGCAATACTTGTATTTGAAATAAAAGACTTTAAAATGATGACTATAATAAGAGACAAAGAAGGACATTACATAATAATAAAGGAACCGGTCCAACAAGAAGATATCGCCCTAGTGAAGATTTATGCAACCAACATAGGAGAACCTAAATATATACAGCAAATAGTGACTGACATAATAGCAGAGATCAGCAGTAACAATCATAGTAAGGGGCTTTAACACCTCACTAACACCAATGGACAGGCAGAAAATCAACATGGAAACAGCAGTCTTAAGTGACACATTAGACCAAAAGGATTTAATAAATAATTTTAGAGCATTTCACCCCAAAGCAGCAGGATATATATTCTTTTTAAGTG
>NW_017732661.1:154103-155594 GCF_001890085.2 Hipposideros armiger
GCATACGAGAAGGAGAAGAGGGGGAGAAGGGAACAGAGAGTATATTCAAACAAATAGTCGTTAAGAACGTCCCAAACTTGTGGAAAGAACTGGATCCTTGAATCCAAGAAGCAAACAGAACACCTAATTACCTCAATCCCAACAGGCCTCCTCCAAGGCACATTGTATTGAAACTGTCAAAAATTAACAACAAGAAAGAATCCTCAAGGCAGCCAGGGAAAAGAAATTGGTAACCTACAAAGGAAAGTCCATTAGATTATCATCAGACTTTTCAGCAGAAACTCTACAAGCCAGGAGGAAGTAGAATCAAATATTCAAACTATTGAAAGAGAAAAATTATGAGACAATAGCAATGTGTCCAGCAAAGATATCCTTTAGATATGAAGGAGGAATAAAGACCTTTCCAGACATTCAGAAGCTGAGGGAATTTTCTAACACATGACCTGCACTTCAAGAAATACTGAAGGAGGCTCTATTGGACCTGAAACAAAAAAGGAAAAGAATTCAAAACCATGAGTAGTATTATGAACAGACAGGCAGAAGCAGAAATGGCCACCCCTACACAAAATAAGACATGATACACTTAAACATAACATACAGGGTTAAGAAGAAGAAAAAAAAATTACAAAAAAAGAAAAGGAAAAAGACAACTTGCTACTGCAGTGCAGAAGTCAACTCATAGCATAAATAGCATTAATTTCTGACAACAAAAACATAAAAGTAGAGAGTAAAGGTCTGAACTCGCACAAGGGAATGGCGAAAGAAAGCATGCTGAAGAAAATGGAATACTCTAAATATGAAACTTTCTTTTTCATAAACTTAATGGTAACCACTCAAAAAAAATCCAGAATCGAAATATATAACAGAGAGAAAAATCATAGAATACCACCACACTGAAATAATAGATAGCTAGCAAAAAGGCAAAGAAACAATGGAGACACAGTCCTGCTGGAAAAGCAAAGGTAGAATGATAGAAAATCCTGATATATCAATAATCACCCTAAATGTAAGTAGACTGAAGTCACCAAGAAAAACACAGAGTAGCAGATTGGATCAAAAAACTAAATCCAACTATATGCTGCCTCTAAGAGACACATCGCAGCTACAAGGACAAATATAGACTCAAAGTGAAAGGGTGGAAATTGACACTCCAAGCAAATGGTATTCAGAGAAAAGTACATGTAGGCATACTGATATCAGATGAAACAGACTTCAGGGGAAAAAAGATAACAAGAGACACAGATGGACATTTCATAATGATAAAGGGGGCTATACAACAAGAAGACAACAGTCATCAATATTTATGCCCCCAATCTTGGAGCACCAAAATATACAAAGCAACTACTAACAGAAATACAAAGGATCATCCAAGAATACTATGAAAGATATAAGCCACCAAGTTAAATAACATAGAAGAAATGAACAAATTTTAGAAGCATATAGTCTTCCTAGACTGAATCACGAAGAACCCAAACATATAAATAGACCAAT
>NW_017732661.1:155893-156542 GCF_001890085.2 Hipposideros armiger
CTCTGGAATTTACAACAAATTGAACAACTATAATTCCACAAAGGACCCCCTGCACAGCAGACAGGCAAGATTAAATGCACAACTGAAATCATCTAAAGGTGAGCAAATTGGGCGAGCTGGGGAGAAGAGAAGGGGGAAGAGCTGAGACATGGGCCTAGCGGGCACAGAATGCAGACCGGAGCTGGGAGCTCGGAGCTCCCTGCATTCCGAAGCTATCGCAGTCGCAGGAAAGGGAAGAATTCAGAAAGCTGGTGCTCCCCTTATGGCCCACAGTCCCGCCTGAGGGATCAGCATAGAACACAGCTGAACCCAAAGCTTATGGCAGAGATCTTGGAGCAAAGACTGAGTCAAGAAGGGTGAAAATGGCGGTTTAAGCCCTCACTGGCAAGCAGAGGACAGAAGGCATAGGCACAGAGCCAGGTAGACTCATCCCCACCCTCCTAGAGCTCGCCCCACCCCAACCTGTCCAGGGCAAGAAGCAAAACAGTAGCCGTGTCAGATCAAAAGAACAGAATATTTGCGGTTCTGAAATCTTCGGCCGCAGCCATGGTCTCACACCAAAACTAGTTCTGGTGAATGGGAGAGAGTCTTGGGCGCAGGAATGGTTGTGCTGGTGGTTGCCACCATTGCTCAAAGCCACCTTTCACAG
>NW_017732661.1:159352-160332 GCF_001890085.2 Hipposideros armiger
TTAGTGGTTACCACAGGGTAAGAATAGAGGGGGGTGATAGATAAGGGTAAACGGGATCAAATATATTGTGATGGAAGGAGAACTGACTCTGGTTGGTGAACACACAATGTGATACATAGATGATATATTACAGAATTGTACACTTGAAACCTGTGTAACTTTATTAACAATAGTCACCCCAATATACTTTAATTAAAAAAAAGGGCAGAGCTTCTAAATAGACATTTTTTTAAAGAGCACATACATGTGGCCAATAAATATATGAAAAGATGCTCAACATCACTTATCATTAGAGAAATACAAATAAAAACCACAATGAGATATAACCTCACACTTGTCAGAATGACCGTCATCAATAAATCAGTAAACAACAAGTGTTGGTGAGGATGTGGAGAAAAGGGAACCCTCATGCACTGTTGGTAGGATTGCAAATTGGTGCAGCCACTATGGAAAACAGTATGGAGTTTCTTAAAAATTTAAAAATAAAAGTACCTTATGGCTCAGCAATTCCACTTCTGGGTATTTATCCAAAGAAATCCAAAACATGAATGAAAACAATATGTGCACCCCTCTGTTTATTGCAGTGCTATTCACAATAGCGAAGCTATGGAAACAACCAAAATGCTCATCAATAGACAATTGGATAAAGAAACTGTGGTACATTTATACGAGTGTTACTCTGCCATAAAAGGAATGAAATCTTACCATTTGCTAAACATGGGTGGACTTAGAGGATATTGTGCTAAGTGAAATAATTCAGACTGAGAAAGACAAACACCATATGATCTCACTTATATGTGGAATCTAAAGAACAGAATAAACAAAGAAAACAGAAATAGACTCAGATAAAGAGATCAAGCTGATGGTTGCTAGATGAGAAGGGTGTTGGGGGGGTGGGTGAGAAAAGGAAGGGATTAGGAAGTACAGATTTGCAGTTACAATAAAGTCATGGAGATGTGAAATATAGTATGGAGGATATA
>NW_017732661.1:162666-179104 GCF_001890085.2 Hipposideros armiger
TGTTGGCTTCTTTGGTTGTGACTGGCAATCTTATTGGGGTATCATCTGTATCCCCAAGGCCCCTGAATGAGGAAAATTAGATTTTAATTAATAAATCTGTTAGCTCTTATGGAACCTGTGGCCATTCAGCCCGTCACTCACGTGGTATCAATTGTCTGGGCCCAGAATGGGTTTGGAAAGAATCATTAGGCTTACTGGCCTGGGGAAATGTCAAAACCTATTTAGTCTCTGGGATGGAATTGTCCAAGGGTTAGGTCCGGGATGGCTTGAGGGATATTGGGAAGTCACAGGCTTTCAAGTAGTTATCTGAAGCAGGGGTAGGAGATGTCTATGAACAATCTACTGTTTAGGACTAAGAAAATGATTTACAAAACAATCAAGAAGCAGGGGGATAGGGGAATTCGAGGATTTAGGCTAGGGGCAATCTTTAATCTAGGATTCACAAACTGGTTAGAAAAGTAATCAAAGCTAAGAGCTAAGGAACTAAGGAACTAGGGAGGAGACTTAACAGTTCTATAGGAAAGAAAACTTAAAAGTATTTGTGTGTGTGGGGGGAGACACGACTCCGTTGGCCCACAACAGTAGGAAGGGAAGAGAAGAGAAGGGCACCAGCTTGGGGCAGAGGACACGAGCACTGCAGAGCAGCAAATTGAGCTGGCCTCAGGCCCCTCTGTGTGGTATTCCATCACTAATAAGACATGAGGTTCAAGAACAGATCTGAGCATTCGAGTCACAAGGTTCTAAGCCTCTTATGTTCCAGGACTCTGTATCAATAGCACCTGAGTGGGCTTCAGGGCATCTCAATGTCGCTCTCGTGGGTTGGCTATGCCTCACCATCTCCACTTGCCGCCCCCCACACCCATCCTGTTCCCTGTCTTTGTTTCTTCCTGACCTCCACATGCTCTGTGATTACTTTATCTGCTATTGGTTTGTAGGCTTATTGTCTTGCCCCATGGAGATTGGATCTTTCTCTTACTGATCCCCATTACCTTTGAGCTCAGAGTGGCATCAAGCACTGAGGAGGTCTGCAATAAAGATGTGTTGGATGGGTGGGTGCACAGCTAAGCATGCATGCCAGTTAGGTGGGACTCAATCTAAGAGGGGCTAATGTTCAGATTGGACAGGGATCCTTGTGGGCCGAGACAGTGGTCAAAGAAGGCTTTGTCGAGAAGGTGGGCCTTGACTGGCTCTGGCAGATGGGCAGCGTGTGGCCTGTGGNTCTTGTTGTGGGCTTCCTGCTACATTTTGATTTTTCTTGCCCAGTTACTTCTCAGTGTGGGCTCTGTCCTGGAAGGCAGCTCTTGTGGACCAGTGTTAGAGTTGGGATGGCCTAGCCTGCTTGGCCTCCTCAGACTTTATGGATAGCTCCTACCCCTCACTGGTGCATTAGACAAACCTTCTCAGTTTCAGCTGCTATTTTCAAATTGCTTGCCATAATCTCTGACTGTTTTAAGGTTTGTTCTCAGATCTTGGAGTTGCCCAACTGCTTCCTTCCACATTTCCTCCCACATTCAGGTTGTACTATGGGTGTTTTTCCCACCCACTTGCATGTTGGGTGTGAGGGCACCTTGTAACCTAATTTTGTGGTAAATGTCTTAGTGTTTTGGTTTCATTGTGTGGTTGCTTTGTGTGTGAGTTTACTTAGGCAGCCATAACAAAGTACCACAGACTGGGGGGCTTAAATGATAGAAATTTATATCACAGGGTTCTCAGGCTAGAGGTTTAAGATCAAGGTGTCAGCAGAACTGGTTTCTTCTGAGGCCTCTCTCCTTGGCTTGTATATGGCTATCTTCTTGCTGTGTCTTCATATGGCTTTTCCCCTGGTATCTCTGTGTGTCCAAATTTTCTCTTTATTATGAGGTCATCAGTCATATTAGTGTCCACCCAAATGGTCTCCTTTTAACTTAATCACCTATTCAAAGGCCCTATCCAAATACAGTCATGTTCTGAAGTACTGGGAGTTAGGGTTTCAATATGAATTTTAGGGGGTCAAAATTCAGCTCATTAAAATGTTTTTATGTTGGGACTTGGGGATATTGAACACTGTATCTCTGCTGCCCCATCTTCTCAGAGTCTCCCTGTTATGGTTGGTGTTTCTCATGCCTGTACGAGCCAGAGAAGCACCACCCAACCCATTCCCCTCAGGTGGCTCTATTCATAATGTCAACCTCTGTCATCTGACATGTCTAAATGGGCTGACTTCCATGCTAGCACATGGCAGCAGGGGCTTGGCCTGCCCTGGCATTTCTGCCTCCACAATGGAAGTACCTGGCCTATAGTGGGTGCTCAATAAATAGGTATTGAATAGATGCGTAGGAAGCAGCACTGAAGAGTGGAAAGAATATGGCCTGGGAGATGTGAACTGTGCATTCAAGTGCCTGTTAACATCTCACCTGAAGTCTGTGAGAGGACTGGACCAGTGCCCACCAAGGCCAACTTGGCTTTCATAGTCTTCACCTCAGTTAGGGGATGTGTGTACACTGCCTTAGAGAAAACACACTTCCGAGGTAACAATTATCCCATAAAGCAAAATCAGACCCATCCCTTTTTTACATTCTCTGCAATTAGAAGTGACAGAGGTGTCAGCCAGAATCTAGAAGGTTCAGAGGGTCATTCTTTTACCTGAATCCAAGTTCTTGTGACAAGAATGCTCTGTGCCATGGTCACTGACTCAGAACTTCGACTGTGATAAGTGCTTTGGGGACATTTTAGAGAAGCAGTTTTTTAAAAGAATGGAGATCCTGTCAGAATCAGATCCTGTGGAGGCAGGTAAGGACTAAGAACATTAGCTGGAAAGATGGGAGGAAATGTGTTGACATTTTCCATGCCACTTGTTTTTTTCTGTGTTTGCACCAAGCTTTCATTTATCCTTTCACTTATTTTATTAGCTCTTCTGCCTCATTACATAAAAGCTTCATTGCCCTCACATTTCAATCTGTGTAAAATTTGTATTTGATTTTATAAATAAACAACATAAATCAGGATAACCTGATTTCCAGTTCATTCTACATCAATTTGTTAAAAAGAAAGGGGATCTAAACTGTGGCCATGTTAGGAACCAAGTCAGAGAGCTTGTAGCCAAAGGTCAAAGGTAATGCACTGAGTTTTGGCAAAGATGGCAGGACTTCAGGCCTCTAGCCTTCAGCGACCTAACTCTGGACTAACAAGATAGCTCCTCTCCCATTCATTCATTCAGTCAGTCAATCATCCATTCCCTCATCAACTGCTTACTGAGCACCTATTTCTTGAGCTGTCAGGGGTCCAAGTGGTCAATTACAACCATGAACCAAACTGAAACTAAAATTCAAACCTTCATCCATTTGTTAGGATTGGGCAGGGAAGTGGCAAAAGAGAGGCACTGGTCCCCAGCGGTTCATTTCCCTATGGTGGCCCAGTGGGGTGGGGATGCTGAGTCTTTGACTGCAGCTCCCTCCAGAGTCTCAGCTCCGTGGCCATGCAGAAATTGGTTGTGGGAGGACAGCTGGCTATGAGACCTGCCAGGCTAAGCCTTGTAATGGTCTGTGTGCAGGTCTGAAAGATCACACAGCATCTTGGCCTGGAGCTGGGCTTCTTTTGCTCTACACCAGCCCTGGCCCAGGAGTTGGAGTGGTTCAGTGGAGGCACAGACATGGCTGATTGCAGTCCTGCAGACCTGAGATGATGGTAACCCTGACCGTGTTGTAGAGGAACCAGTAGACATGGTGAGACTGTAGAACATACTCTCTGCTGAATGCAATCAAGGAGACATGGAAGGGTTTTCATTCCCCCTTCTACCATGGAACCTACCTTCTTAGCTTCATTTGTATTTTTCTTAGTAGCATCATCAATTTGTCCCTTGGCAGTTTCCCCAGCTTCCTTCTAGAGCTTTTTGTTTTGTTTTTCTCAGCCTCCAAACCCTAATGTCAGGCTCTCACACCTAGCTGAACATTAGAATCTTGGAGGAGCTTTTAAAAATGTTTAGTACCCAGGTCTCATCCCTAGAAATGTGATGTAATATTCCCCAGGTGTGTCAACTGTGTAGCCAGGTGGGCCCCACCGTACAAGAAAGGCATGTTTATCACTGGTTTCATAGCCAGGTTAAGAGGGGAACAAAATGAGGTTAAAGCAGCCCTCTCTAGGGGTTTGGGCATAAAACAATTGTTTCTCCTGCCAAGAGCACTGTTAAAAACTGGTAGAAGTATGCCCCCAAAGCTGACTTCATAGAAGGTTTTAAAAACCAGGATGTATTCTTCTGGTCTCATGATATCCTGTCTGTGTCCCACCTGAGGCCCCTTGGGGGTTTGTGTTGCATGGTATTTCTCTAACACATACACTTGGCCCCACATCAGCGTCTTCATGAGGGGGGCAAATGGTTAGAAAGACAAAGCAAAATAAACTTGAAAAGAAAAATAAAACTAATGAGGGAACAAAATCGATAAAGCACATTTTTTTTGTTTTTTGCTCTTTTTTTTTTTTCAAAGATTTTATTGGGGAATTGGGGAAGGAAAACAGTGTTGGGAAATTGGGGAAAGGGAACAGCCAAGTTGTTGTCCTTCAATATCAGCTGTGGAGACTGCAACTAGCTCAGCTCCAAGTCCAGCCGCCATCTGGCTGGCTGTCAGCAGCTCGCGCCCGCTCAGCTCAAGGTGCTGTGTTCAATCTTAGTTGCGTGTGGGCTCAACCCACCATCCCATGCGGGAGTCTAACCAGAAACCCTGTTGCTAAGAGCACACACTCCAACCACTGAGCCATCTGGCTGCCTGTCGGCAAGGTAGCTCAGGGCAGTTCAGCTCAAGGTGCCGTGCTCAACCTTAGTTGATGGTGGGCATAGCCCACCATCCAATGTGGAAGTTGAACCAGCAACCTTGCTGTTAGGAGCACCACACTCACCAGCTGAGCCATCCTGCCACCCGTTGGCAGCCCAGTGACAGCTCAGCTCGGGCACAGCTCACTGGCCCATGTGGGAATCGAACTGGCGACCCCGTTGCTCAGAGCTCGTGCTCTTAACCAAGTGAGCCACTAGGCCGGCCCAAAGCACATGGGTTTTGATGGACAATGTTACACTGGGCACTTTGGTCAAGTGGCAGCTGTCAAACTCCAGTGTGCACATGTGGGAGGAGGTCACCAAGAAGATGTGACTGCCAGTTGACCTTCAAGCTGGACACAGGTAATTGAAGGCTTTTCAACCCTCCCCTGTTCTTGGAATGTTCATTCTGCTTGCCTTCCCTGCTCCCAGAAGCTGCTGCAAGGAACAGCCTTGAGATAGAAATGAGGTATTGAGATTGACAGGATGGTATAAGTCACTGACTGAGCCCAGTTAGGGCCTCTATATACACTTTCAAGATTCTGGCAGGTGAATGCAGACATCTACTCATCTTGTAAACAACCAAGACAAGCCTCATAAGTTCCCTTGTTTATTACAGTTGCCACCAACCAATCTGAAGTTGTCTGCCTCTTTTTTAGGTCTCTCCCTGTCCTCCGAGTGCAGTGGCCTGTTTAAGATTTCACCCAGGAAGCTTCTGGGGAAGTTGTGAACCAACAGCTTAATAATCACCTGGAAAGCTTGTTAACAGAGACCACTGGTGCTCACCCCAGAGATTTTGACTCACTGTGATGGGGATGCATCAGAAATTTTGCATTTCAAACAAGTTCCCAGGTGATATTGATACTGTTTGGGCCACTGACCACACCTTGAGAACAATGGTCAAAATAAAATTGTTCTCAGAAAGCTAGTGGAAAGACAGAACAATTAGAAAGCTTTTTGTCTGAAATCCATCCACATGGGATATTAATTCCATTACAATTCCCCTGTGACTGACCCTGCTCGCAGCAGAGGTTGGCTATATTTGTGCACTGGCACTTACTATGACTGAAACCCAAAGTTTCTGCTGTGGTCCTAGCATGCACATTTAAGGAAATCTGTAATATTTCTCTAATCTGGGAAACACTACACAAATGCTGTCTGTGTTCCCCTGACCAGAGCTGGTGTTTCAGGTAGGAAAATGTGGCAGCCTAGAATAAGTTTGCATCTGAGATATCCCTAGGTGAGTGGCCTCCAGAACTAGTGTGGTCCAGTGCAGCCTCAGAGGTTACATAATTCCCAGGATCATCAGGAATTGAGATCCACAGGGGTTTCATCAAAGGCTCAAGCATGCCTAAATGCAGTGTTTCCAAACTATAACTTAGGGAAGACTCTTATGGGAAATGTTCTAAGAACACCCTCAAAAAGTGTAGGGCAAGTTCTGTATTGCATCATATTCTTGGACTTCAGCATTTTAAAGACTCTCAGAGACACCCACCTGTGGTGGTTAAAAGTAGGGAGGGAGCTGGCTGAGTGGTACGTTGGTTAAGAGTTGGCTTGGGACGCTAGCTCTGAGCAGCAGGGCCCTGGTTCAGATCCCACATGAGGGCCAGTGATGCTGTTCCCTCTACAGCTAAGATGGTGAACAACAGCTTGACCTGGAGCTGGGCTGCAGTGAGTTGCCGGTGACAGCGTAGGCTGTAGCAGGGCTGGCCAGCAGCAGGCGTGAGCTCTTGTGAGCTTCCATGAGCCTCTGTGAGCTGCCGTCCAATGGCCAGCGAGCAACTGCCTCACCCAGGAAGAGCGCAATGATAATACCAACATGGTCCAGTGAAGTGACGTCCTCCACAACTAGACTGCAGAACAAAAGGACAGCAACTTGTCTGTTCCCCTTCCCTGATTCCCCAACGCTGTTTCCCTCCCCCAATTCCCCAATAAAGATCTTAAAAACAAAAATAAAAGTAGGGAGGAATATCTCAGCTGTGGAGGTCTCCCCTGAGAAACAAGGTATCCCAGCCCCACACAAGGACCCCCAGCCTAGGGTTCCAGTTCTGGCAAGAGAAGTCCCCACAATTTCTGATTGTGAAAGCCAGTGGAAATTGTGGCTGAGTGAGATGAGAACAGCTACAGTTCCAAGCATTCCTCTTAAAGGGCCCAGGCATGGACTTACTCACTCTGAGCTCCATACAGTGCTGAGGCAGCAGCCCCAAAGTTACCAGGGGCATATAGGGAGGAACTGAATTGTCTGGATTTAGGGTCAGGGCTGAAAGGGCAGATTTCTTCCAGACAGAAGTGCTGGCAGAAGCCATAGTTCCTTTGTTGAGCCCTTCCTGCATCCAATGTGCAGACCTAGTTAGTACTGTTCACCCTGCTCTATTGATTCCCTGAGGCCCTCCCCACTCAACTTGTGGGCATATCCAAGGCACTTCCAGTGTCGTTTTCATACAAANCTGTTGCTCAGAGCTTGCACTCTTGTGCTAGCTCTTAACCAACTGAGCCACTCACCCGGCCCCTGGTTTGCTTCTGAACCCTACAAAAACAATCACTTTTGAGTCATTTATTGAAAAAAAAAGAGTTAAAATCCCAAACTAAAGTTAAGGAACAAATTGGTGACTCAGTGGTAGTGGATCAATTGAAAAGCAGAAGGTCAGAGCCACTTCCCCTTCATCCTCATTATTCAAGCTTAACAAAAGTTTGGAAAGAACCATGCAAAATTAGCCCCTTGAGCATGAGAGATGCACCAGGAAAGGTGTGCATTGTAAAGAGGAGGGGACTCATCATCACCTGCACATGTGCGAGGTAGAGCTGTGGTCACGCACCAGGCAGGAAATTAACCTCCCTGCATTATGGTCACATTTCCTCATCCTACTCCATAATTATACTAAATACCCCCCGCACCCCTCCCACACCCACACACACACACACAATGTGGGCACATCAGAAAGAAAGAACGTGCAAGGGATATGACAGCTCTGCATGCACTTTCAAAATGTCCTTTGTTCTCTGAGTTTCTCAATTTGGCAGGACACTTTCACAAGGGACAGCTTTTGCCAATGAGCTGCTCAGATCCCTATAGGACTGCCTCGGGATGCCTGGAGTGGAAATCCTTTCCTAGCAGTCTTAGAGTAAGTTCACTTTATTTGTAATAGGGGACTTGGGAGAATTGAGGTTCATGATGACCAGCTGGAGAAGCTGGCAAGCTGGAATCTTGTGCTTGCTGCTCTGTTGCCAGCAGCATGCACTGTAATGACTCTTTTGATGGACAGGGTCTTTTTGTGTGATGACAGAAGCTGGACTGTATTGTGCACATGATGCCAAGCGTGTTACTGTATAGGGCTGTAAACCCCATCTCATGCATGTGGGTATTTGATGTTGATTAAAAGAATGTAATTCTTTTACATTATGCTCTTATTTTATAGCATTTTTACATTTTACATTATACAATTTCAAGGGTAATTTTGACCACATGAGGTTTTCACTTTATGCTCTTTTAGAAACTATTTCAAGACACAGCTCCAGAGTATCACCTGAGCTCTTATAACACCCAAATATAGTCATCTTCATCATCCACATAATTAATTGTTACTACCAGACCTTGTGTCTGTCACCACTCTGGTGTGACAACATTGATCTCACCCCTTATCCTGGCAATCCTAAATTCTTACATATCTCTTCGCACAAACCTCCTACATCCTTTTCTGATGGTCACAAAAAGAGAGTCGTGGGCAGAGAGCTCTACCCTTGACTTTGGTAGTATTGTCGGAGAGTGGGCCCTTCTTGGCACAAAATCCAGGTCCTTGGCATCTCGAGCAAAGAATTGAATGAGATACCAGAGCAGAGTAGTGAAAAAGTAGTTTATTAGAAGAGATAGTACNGGGGAAAAGGGCAGAAGTGGGGAAAAGGATAGCCCTGGGCACATTCAGAAGCACTTCAAGCTGTAGAGTTGAAGGAGACAAGGTTGGGGCCTCAGACTGCCCACCCTCCAGCAGAGTCCCAGGACTGGGACTCTGTGCCAGTGGTATATTTGGGAGGTGGTCCCAGGAAGCAATGGTGGAGGTGGAGGTGGGGTTGGGGAAGTGAGATGGGACAGGGAAGAAGGCAGTCAGAGAAGGCATTGAAGAACCGGTGACAGTTGTGGGTGCCACATCAATCCCTCAAGGAACCCTTAAAGGCCGAAGATCACCTCAGCACTATGCCCAAGTGAAGAATTTGGGCTTTATTCACACAATCATTCCCATCACCATGGGCTGGGGCTGCTTCTGGCATTAACTTCGTGGTCCCATGGCCTCTCAGGCAGAGTCAAGGGGCCAGACACCATCAGCAGTGGAGGAAATGTGTGGCTGGAAGAATAAAGGCAGTTGTCATCGACGTCCACTGCAGTTGGCATCAACAAAATTAATCTGTGTTTGGAGAACTCTTGTTATCAGGAAAAGCAAATTGCTTTACATATTTTTCAGTTTTCTTGCTTTTTTATCAACAGTCAGACATGCCTACACTGTCTGCATGATCTAAAGCACTCTTGTGGTTGAGATGTACCAGGCACAGAGTGGTCAGGCTGTTTGATGAAGCCCACACATCAGGACAATGGCCTTTAGGTCCCAGACTCAAGGACTCTTTTTTCTATGTCCTTATTGACAAGAAAGTCTAAACATGACACTTCCCTCTGGGAACAGACAGTGCAGAGAAGTTTGTTCATTTCTGCTTTAGTTGCAATGAGCATAATTTTCTCTTTTTCGAAATTAAAGGAAGAAGTTTGTTATAGCAATGTCACAAAGCATAGCATCTCCATGGATGTTTTTCTTTTTAATTTTTAAGTAAACTATTTCCTAAGTGAAGCTGGTATCACCAGTTCCCCTTTTAGGAAACTCCAAGGTCTCAAATGATGCTGACAGGTCACCATTCATGGAGGGTAGATGACAATGGCTGGACTTCCTTTGCCAAAGACTTTGATCTTGTTTCTTTATAAGCTTGTGTTTCAATTCTCAGATGCAGAAAAAGTCCACACTTTTCTTATGTAGGCTTTTTGTGTCCACATTGTTTCTTTGTAAGAAGAACAACCACCCGTCTGCTGAGAGGAGCCTCCATCTGACCTCTCTGAGCCTCGGTTTCCCTAATTGTAAATTGAGGAACTAATGCCCCACCTGTCTACCCCACAAGGTCATTTCTTGAAAGGATCAAATTTAATTAGATTCAAATATGTATGTATAATACTCTGTTTCCCAAATGACTAATGCTGAGGGAAATAAACAAATGCATAAAATAAAATGTCCTCACAAAAATTGTAAGATGCAGAGGAAGTTACAGTCAATAACTAGGACTCAGGGCTGAATTAGTAATCACAACAGCACTGTGATCACCTTCTCCATGCTATGCTGTGCCCGTGCGGTGCATTACCTGCCTTACCTTATTTGCTCCTCACGGCAGTTCTTTGTGAGGGGGCCTGCCCCCTCACTCTAATGATGAGGAAATCAAGGCTCAGAGAAGTTCAATAACATGCCAATGAGTGGGGTGGCAAGACCCCAGATCATCCTGCTGATTCTAAAGCTTGTGAGTGTAACAGCTTCGTTACTGAAGTTAATAGGAAGTGGAGACAGCGAAACTCTGATATCTTCTTAACCTTCTTATGTCTCCAACCCAGCAGTGCCTGGCACAAACTAAATCTCTGATTCTTTATTAAACCATGAAATATATCACACATACAAGCAATATGTATAATGTGTACGTACACTTTAAGAACAATCAGCAGCACCCCACCCAGCCTGAGAAAGGCAATGCTGCTGGTGCCCAAGCTGCCCTTTGGTGGTTGCGCCCTCCTCCCCGATCCACGGAGAATAACCACCGCTTCGAATTGTGTGCACTCAGGTTCCAGCTTCCCATTGTCTTTTAATCACACATGTGTGCTTAATTATAGTTTAGTTTTTCTTCATTGAACCAGATCTGAATGGATGACATCATATATGTTCTGTGACTTGAGGTTTTTGCTCGCTTGTGTTTTAAGATTTATTCTGTTGATGTGCAACAATTTTTAGCATCCCAGAGTTTCCTCGATGGCAGCATTAGTGGTAGTGGGCCTGTAATAAATGCTTCTGGTTAAGCGAATTGATAGAGAATCACAGGTGCCTCAGCATAGAGGAATACTGAGTTTGCAGACAGCCTGAAGACAAGGCTTGGTGATGGGTCTGCATTTACCTGGGCCTTCTTTGATGAATACCTGTGTGGGCTGAGGGCAAGTTGGGAGAGGGGTTGCGGGGACCTAGACAGGACAGGGTATGCCATTCTGAAGGATCAGCATGACCAAGGGCAGGGATGCGGGAGAGGTAGTGAAAGGCACTACCTGGGGCCAAGTTAAAATTTCAATTCCATGTTCAGGCATTGCTCCTCAGAGGAGGCTCTTAGACTCATGCCCTGAAGGGAAGGAGGCCAGGTCCTGAGGACCTCCTGATGCCAGGGTCTCCCCTGCCTCAGAGCAAGAGGGCTGAAGTGTGCACACACTGCTAAGACCCATTGGTGAGCTCCAAGTCATCAAATCACTAGTGTTTCTAGNCACACACACACACACACACACACAAAGGGCAGACTGGTTAGGCACCAGAGCCCTGCTCTGCAGGGTCATCCCCTGCTCCACAACTCCTCCACTGTAGTCAAAGCCAGTTCTCACAGCCAATGTGCCTGAGAATCAATCCCTCCCATTGATGTGCAAAGAGCAAGCAAGGCTCAACTACAAGAGGATGGCACACACCATCCACACAAGGGATACACCTGGAGTGTACAGCTCAAGGTCTAGGAAGACTGTGCCTCTATGCACCACAGCACACCTACTACATACGGCCACTCTATTAAGACTGGGAAACACAGCTGCCCTACCTAATACATAGAAACAAACACAGGGAGGCAGCCAAAATGGGGAGACCAAGAAACATGTCCCAAATGAAAGCACAGAACAAAGCTCCAGAAAAAGAACTAAACAAAATGGAGACAAGTAATCTACCAGACAAAGAGTCCCTAACAGTGGTTATAAGGATGCTCAGTGATCTCAGGGAGAACTTCAACAAAGAGACAGAAAATGTAAAAATGGTACTAGAGAACATCAGGACCCCTTTGGGTAGCCCACCCAGAATCCATAGGCAGTACCTGCGAGCAGGATATTAGATGTGGGCTAAGGGCTGATTCTTCCTGGGCCAGAAGCCTCACAGGTGGATGTGGCTTCTTCCTTTCACTTCTGCTGCTTCCACAGAAGGACTCTATGAGGCCATGTGGCTGTGATTGCAAGGGCAAGGCACACATGACACTGTCACCTCCCTGTTCAGATTCTGAGCCAGGTCTCAGCTCATGCTCAAGGCAGGGGCAAACCACCTGCCTCTTAGTATATCATCCCCCACAACCCACTCATGAGACCCTTGCACCTGAAGAATTACCCTAATCTAGCCCTTGCCCACCAGAGAGGACCTATGGCCCTTCGCCATCTTGGGGTCCATTTCAGTGTCTTGTTGGTACTTCAGGCCTTCTAACAGCTCCCCCAATGCATCTCCTGTTTCTTTCCTGAGTTTATTCCATGCTTCTCTCTTCCTGGTTAATTGTCACTCACCCCACCTGTCACCACAAGCCATTTCTGAATCCTGCTCCTCCCCTTCTCCTTTAAGCCTATCCCACACTCCCCGCACCCCAGAAGGGTTTCCTGGTCCCTTCTAAACCCTGAGTACTTACCTGTCCTCTCTAGTGGCCTTTGTTGCTTCCCTAGGCTGAGAGGTTCAGGACCATCTTTATCCCATGCGCCTTTGACTGTGTATACCACAAACCTACCACATGGTCCACATTGTGTGTTCAGCAAATGCAGGAACCACAGCCTCCAATATGCAAAATCAAGTTAGTGAGGTTTTCATTAAACCACAACTACAGAACACTCAGGACAAGATAAGGCGTTAATGGGTAAGTTAAACTTGGAGGGCTGCTGGTACTTAGTGTCAGACCTTCGGCCTCTGGCCTCTGACCACTCCCAACTCTTCACATCATCCTGCTTTGGTGCCTGTGGAAACCCACTGTGGTTGGTTTGCCTTGGGGGCTGCTCAGTGCCCCTCTGAATGCTTCCCTTTCCTACAAAACATCCTACGGCACATCTCTTAGGAGTAGTATCTCTTTTCATCTAGATAGTCATTCATGTTTGTTTAATCCTGAGGGCTGACAATTAAGTTTGTGAACTTGCCACTATGCGCTTACATTGGCAGCACTGTACAAACAACTTGATAAGGTTTCATAACCTTGGTATATCAGTGTCTCACAGCTGTGTTCGTGTCAAAATGTGGTGGTGGCTTGCTGAGTGGCGTTCATTATTGTTGTTGCGTGTTTTTGTGTGCCATCACAAGAATGTCTGAGCTTGAATTAGAGCAATGAACAAACAATAAATTTCTTGTTAAACTTGGCAAGAGCGGAAGTAAAATCAGAAACATGTTAGTCCCAGTTTACGGGGATAATGCCATGAAGAAAACAGCAGTGTACAAATGGATTAAATGTTTTTCTAAGGGGAGAGAACGTGTCACTGATGAAGAGAGGTCAGGGTGGCCAGTAACAAACAGAAATGATGAAATCATTGCAAAAATTCATCGAATTGTGCAACAAAATCATTGGCTGATTGAGAAGCATAGCAGATCAAGTAAACATCGATAAACAGTTAGGAAGATCTTAACTGAAAACCTGGTCCCAAAGGAGCTCTTGCATCACAACAATGCACCAGTTCACACGACACTGTCTGTGAGAGAGTTTTTAGCCAGTTAACAAATCACTGTATTAGAACACCCTCCTTACTCACCTGATCTGGCCCCCAATGACTTCTTTCTTTACCTGAATATAAAGGAAATATTGAAAGGAAGACATTTTGATGACGTTCAGGACATCAAGGGTAATATGATGACAGCTCTGATTGATGGCCATTACAGAAAGAGTTCCAAAATTGCTCTGAAGGGTGAACTAGGTGCTGACATTGGTGCATAGCTTCCCAAGGGGAGTACTTTGAAGGTGACTGTAGTGATATTCAACAATGAGGTATGTAGCACTTTTTCTAGGATGAGTTCTCAAACTTAATTGTCAGACCTTCATATGTATTATATAATTCATGCCACACATTCTCACACACTCACACTCATAGTCACATACACACACATGCACACACACACTCACTGTCATATACACACACACCCTCACATATACACACACACAGGACTGTCCATTTTTTCTCTTTTCCTTCAGGTGGACTCCACATAGCACAGTGCATAGGACATGGCAGTTGGTAAATAATGTTTGCTGAATGAATCAATTCAGAGTGAATGCATGAATAAATGAATGCAGTCTATTCTAATATCCTGCTGAGACTCAGCAATTACAGCCACGTTTAACCCCTTACTTGCTAAGTGTGTGTAAATTTTCCTACGCTATGCTCCAGGGCAGTCTAGAGGAGAATATGATTTTGGCCATTGAGCTGGCATCTGAATTAATTTACAGTACAGCCAGCAGATCACCATGTCTGATTGCATCAACTATCAGCTCGGCAGTGAATAGTGATCCCAGTGCTATTTATGGAATTAGATCAAGCCAATTTTATGGAAATCAAAGAGTAGAAACTGAGAGAAAAATGTAAGAAAGGCAATGAGGAGAGACACGGGAAGGCCTTAAGCAAGTCCACTCAGTCCCATACCGGTGAGGAGGGGGAGCCAGGGTCTTAGATGGGGCAACTGCTAGTTGGCAGTGGGGTAGAGAGGGAAGATGCTTGGGAACGTGTGCATTTATAGCCATCTCTTCAACGGAAACCTGGGTGGGAACCAAAAAGAAAATTATCTTCTAAAATGTTCATTTCTCTAAATTTATGGCAGCAGTAACTCCTTAGGCTTCGAGCACCTTGACTGAAGACTCAACAAGTATGTGAAGACTTTCAGGTGTGCTAGGGATGGGGCAGGACAGTCACTTCTCTTAGGACAGCCAGGCCAAAGCACCTGGCTGTCCTCCATCCTCTAGCTGGAGTCAGAATCCTAGGGCCTTAGGACTTGGCTGTTTCCAAGCTTGGCTGCTCACCAGAACCACCTCAGGTTTTAAAAATACAGATTCCGGGACCCCAATCCTAGAGATTCTGAGTCCTCACACAAGGTAGGAGCTGGGAACCTGTGTTTGTAACGAGTTCTGCAGGACTGGACATGCCAGCCCCAGAGCTTGGGACTACAGATTCTACCTCAGATTCATGGAAATGCAGACACCGCCACGTGGAGGCAGTGCCAACTCACAGGAGAAGGGCAGAAAAAATTGGCCTCCCCACCGTGCCTCTCACTGCACCCTGAGGGCCTTTGGGTGTTGGCAGCCATCACTGGGGTTTCTTCTCCAAGTCACATGTCGAGGTCCCACCTCTGCTCCTGATGGGGCTGTTTTGGGAATGCGTCTGCTCCATCTGCCTGCTTGGCCTCCTTCCGCTCAGCTCTGGGCATCACCTGGCTCACTTGCTTCACCACCAACCTGTCGCTATTCATCTCCCTCCGCATCAGCCTCTCCGTGTCCTGGCTCATCTCACACCACCCTCAACTCCCTGGAAACAGACTCAGCCTTTGGCGGAGATGTTTCTTGTCCTGAAGGAAATGCTACGGGGACAACAGCTCTTCCTCTGGTGCTCTGGGTCCATTTCCTCCAGTATGGCTCTGGGGGCAGGTGTCAGAGTCCTCCTGGTCCCATGACAGACTGGAGAAACAGGTCACCTAGCCCTACCTTGCTAGCTGTTGTCTATATGGGGAGAGGGCTGCCAAGGTCCTTGATGGTGGACGTTTACTTTGCCTCCACTGTCAGCAGATTCCTGTCTGGCATTCATTTCCCTGCAGGGGTGGGAGGTGAGCTGTATCCAGAACTGATGGGCTCTTGGGCCCCCAGTTTAGCCCCCCTCAACTGACTCCAACTTAGATCCACTGTCACTTGTTTTCAAAAGCAGACCCAAGACAAGGACTTGGTCTCAGGGAGCACAAGTGGGGAGATAGGGGTGTGGGACAGTGAAGAAAGAGAAGCCAGTTAAAAAAATGTGAATAAACCCACTCTGGGTAGTTACTCAAATGAAGTGGGTGTCCTACAACAACCTGTACACACATGTTAATAGCAGCTTTATTCATAATCTTCCCAAACTGTCCAAATGAAACAACCCAAATGTTCTTCAGCTGGTGAGTGGATTGTAATGAGGGAGGAACCAGCAATGCTCGCAAAAGCCTGGGTGAGCCCCAGAGCCAGGTTCAGAAGGCTGCATGCTCTGTGAATCTGCCCCTGTTCCACTCTGGAAGAAGCAAAACTGCAGGTGGGGGGAGGGTGAGTGCTTGCTGTAAGTTACAGGGGGCAGGTCACCAATAAAGGGCAGGTTGGGTTTCCAGGGGGTGATGACACTCCTGTAACTTGACTGTGATGGTGGTAACAGGGCTGTGTGTATTGTCAAACTTGCAGAACTGTACAAAGAAAATGTGAATTGTGGGTTCACAATGAATCAGCAAAGCTGGGCACTATGCTCTTGTGTTGGGTCTTTGGAAAAGTCATGATGCATGTTTGCAACAGATGGCACTAGTTAATTTTTGGAAGTACTTGAGTCATTCGCATCTATGTTATTGCTATGTCATTTGACAGCTGATTGTTCTAGCTTCATTCTAAAAAAAA
>NW_017732661.1:187849-260737 GCF_001890085.2 Hipposideros armiger
CCAAATGGCTGCTAAGGACTTGGTTACCAGGGGAGTATCTACTTGTGGGTAGGGGATGGGGAGAGAAAATGGGAATGACATGGGGCTCCACTACCTTGGGTTGCTTTATGAGGGTTCAAAAATACTCTCAGTTGGCAGAGGAGGCACAGCAAGCAGACCCCTGGGCAGTTCAATTGCTTGAAGCTTCTTTGCTCAAGGTCCACCCTCCAGGAGCTGTGACTTGGGTGGAGGAGCTGGCCTGGTTCATTTTCAAAGGAATAAATTTGCTTTGCAAACTTTAAAAATGAAAAAAATATTTATTTTTCTTTATGGCACACATCTTAGAAGTGACGAGAGTTTCCCAACTGTACCATCATAAGCCACCTCTGCTCCCAGAACAACCAAGCTGAGTTTTAGTCCAGAAGGAGATCTTTCACATGTGATAAGCAGGTGAAAATTGAGAACGTTTAATTACACAGGGGACACAGAAAGAAAAACAGTATAAACTGCCATGACTATGCAAATCATGACTCTGCAAACATTTGCACTTTAAGGACACCCTTTCCATGTGGTTCTGCTAATAAGGGCCTTCTGTAAAACAAACAAACAAAACAAAATAAAATAAAATAAAATAAAATAAAAAACAAGCCTACTCTCTTTTGTAGACAGAGAGACAAAAGTTTGCCCCGCACTGTGGATTCCCAGTGGATTTACTAACACTATCAAGCTTGTCTTTATCAAAGTGAATCTGTGTGGACTGAATACCCACTGCAGTGTCAGTGAGCAGTGCACCTCCTTTCCGTGCAACCCTAGAGGGTTTCTGCCAGAGCAGGAGCTGCTTTGTGTTGGGCAGTGGCAGAGGGAATATTTGGATAATATAGGGAAACGTGCAGGTCTGGGAATCCAGAGGTGAGTGAGTTCTGGAACTGATCACTGCAGAGGACTGAGTGTAATCTGTGAGAAGGAAAGGAGGTTGGGGTGTGTGGGGATAAAGTGAGGTATGTGAAGGCACTTCACAAACTGCAGTGTGGATTGTTGGTTTGATGTGGAAAGGGGGAGGCACTTGTGGTTAGTCTCTATCAGCTCATGAATTCTGGGAATATCTTTTCACCTCTTTGAGCAGCAACTTTCTAAAATCTCTGTTCTCATTTCTCAGACCTCACTAATGGGGATTGTTGTGGGCTAGGTTCTCCAGGAAGCAATTTCAGGGTGGAGGGTGAAAAGCTTATTGGGAAGTAACACATGTGAACTGCAAATGGAAGAAGCCAGACTGCAGGAGAAGCTGTCAGAACATAGGGCAAATTGGCAGCCATCGGCCCTCTCCAGCAAAGAGTGCTGACAGAGGAGACCTGGCTGGGTGGAAATGGCTGGGCCCTGTGCCACTGCCCAACGCAGCCATTGGCTAAGAAGAGTGTGGCTGTAGCTCTGAAGCCACAGCCTGCGAGCTGGTCGCACTCCTCACAGCAGGCAGCTGGGGTCTGAATAGAGTATCTGTTTGTGGACCACAGGCTCCATTTAAAAGCAGCTGAAGGGATCTTGGTTTTCACCCTCAGACAGGTTCAAGTGGGAACTCATTATTCTGAAAACTGCTGAGTATTCCTGGGGATTCCTGAGGGGCACCTGGTGTATATGAGCACATTATCACCAACACCTCAGTTGGCCATCCTTTCCAGCTCTCCCCTCTGTCCCACTGGGGGTGGCCCCATGTCCAAGCATCTCCCACTTGTGTCCCTGCAGATCCCCCCACTGCCACCCAACCTGACCTGAGAATGCCAGTTCCCCAGGGGTTCCTTGCTGAGGTGAGGAGAGCCTGAGGTCAAACCCTTTGAGTTGTACTGGGCACCCCTGTCTGTCAGGGCTCAGCGGTAGCTGGCCTGAAGGCAGGCTGAGTGAGAAACACATGGCCTCCAGCTTTGGAAGCTTTGTAGCTGTGTCACATGGCAAGCCTGGCTCTTTCTCTGTCTCAGATGCTAACATGCTCTTTGCCTGCAGGATTCTGGTATCCTGGCTTAGGTGACACAGTCTTGTCAGGATCTCACACAAGTGCAAGCTTGGTTCCCTGCCCTGGGGTGGGTAACGGGGTCTGGGGTGCTGGACCACCCACTGCCCACATGTGGGCAGCTTGAGCCCTTTGTCCATCAAACACAGGTTTGGTTTAGGGCCTACAGGCATGGGCAGACAGACAGATGAACAGATAGATGTGACTCGGGCTGAGGACAAGGATGGAGGGGAGTGGTGGTGAGGGCTCAAGGTGACTATGGAAGTATATGTGGGGAGAGGCAGGCAGTCACAAGGATGGAAGCTACATGAGCTTGGATAGTGTTATGGGCTGAATTGTGCTCCCCCAAATCCATGTTAAAGCCATAGCTTCACATGTACGGGTACCCACAGTCTTCGCTTCCACTTCTGCACTGTCCTTGCATGGCTGTGAGGGTCCCCAGATCTGTTCTCTTCCTGTCTTTGTACCCCAAGAGCCCATCAGAGAAGGTGCTCAGCAAATGCTTGTTATACCATATTGCTGTAGAACAGGCTGCCCCGCAATCTCACACCTCTGGTTCTATTCCAAAGTGATGTCAAAGGACTCAGCATGGAGAAATCCTGTGGAGACGCTTGCAGCTCCCACGGCCCCTGCTGGACCTTGTCCAGCCGCAGTTTATAAACTCAGTCAGTTCTCCCTCTTCTTCACTGAGAAGGAAGAGGAGTCATTGAATCCTTCCTGTGCACAGCGCTGACCCTCTGGATCTGATTTCTGACCAGGAGCTGGAGGGGTGGAGGCATGTGGCTCTCTGAAGGCATCTGAACCAGTGTCATGGAAACGAGAGCCGGGCCACTGGCAATGTGTGCCTGACCTGGCGTGACCCTCTCCCTCACCTGCACTTGCACAGAGCAGCTGGGGAAGGAAGGTTTGCCACTAGTGAGAAGACCTGAGTCCCATTCTCCACCAACTGTCTGTGTGGACTTGAGCAAGTCCTCTATGTGAAGTCCTGGCTCCGTCACCTATGAACGGGCCTATGGTCCCTTCTGAACCAGAGGATTTCTGAGCGGCTCAGCGGTTGAGCAGACAAAGTCTCATGTCATATCAAATGTGAGTAGCATTACTATTGTTCTGTCACTGTTTTAGAATTGACACTTATGCTGGTAAAGGCAGGTGGGTGTGTGGCTGGGGAAGCTGAAACTTCTTTCAGGAGACAGGGTGCCTCTCTCTTCCTCTCTTTCTCCTCCTTTTCTTTTTTTAGTTAAACTATGGTAAGGGGTTCGAATGAAGTGTGGTTGTTCTGAGAGTGGATTCCAAGCTTACCAGGCTGGTTGGTGCTCAACCTAGGTGATGCTGAATTCAGTCAGTTTTTAAAATGCTTGTCTTTTGAATGATTGAGACAGATAGTAAAGTATAGGTTGGCTGATTCTCTGTTTTGGGGCTGTCCTGTGCATTGTAGGATGTGGAGCAGTATCCCTGGTCTCTATCCACTAGATGGGAAGTAGTGACAGCCCAAAGTATTTCCAGGTGTTGACAGATGTCCCAGGATGGGGGGTATAGGGATACTGACCCTGGTTTGTTCAATAATGTGCTATCAGACCTCAATGATCTCTGAACCCATGGTGAGTCATCCAGGCTCTAGCCACACTCTCTCCTGGCTGTATGTCCTCAGACTGCTGTCCCACTGCTGACCCCACTTCCCTGTGAATTGGCCTCTGAGAGACTTGGGATAGGGTCAGGGGATGTTCCCTGTCCCATCTGAGAAGGTATACTGGCTCCGGGACAGCCACATGCCAGGCTCAAGTTGGAGGAAGCCTGGTCTTCCCAGTTTCCTGGCTCGCGCCCAACTTCCTGCAGGTTTATCAGATGCCCCAGGCAGGTGCCCTTCTGGGCCAGGTTCAAGGAGACTCAGGGAGAGCCCTGCAGTCTCCTGGTCATGGTTGGGAGGGCACTGGCTCCAGTGCTACTTGGCTGAACATAAGACCAGGTTCTGTCACTTCCTTGTTGGTGATATTGGGGAAACAGCCTCTCCAAACTCATTGTTTCACCTGACACTGAGGATATGATACGTCTGGCACAGGATTGCTGTGAATACAAAGCTAGACCCACTTGTAATGAACTCTTCAAATTTAAGGTATGTGTCACTAGAACTAGAAAGACCTATTGTTTGAGAGTCCACAGAATGCCAGATGGAGAGTTGGTTTGGGACTCTCAAACAGCTGGATTTCTGTTTGGGAATGGTAATAAGGGGCCTTCACATGTAATTCAATTATAGGCAAAAATGAAGGGTCGGAGATACTGAAGTGGCCTGAACCCTGTTTCTGAATTAAAGACTGACTGCCCCTGGACAGTGACTCTCTCTTGTTTTTAATTACACACTAGCTCTTGAGAGAATAAATGAAAGATCTGCCTCATGGTGCTAAACTGGGGAGATTTTATAGCTCTTCATAAGTCTTTTAACTAATTCATCTTTTTAGTAATAGCTTATCTTAGCAAACTCTTTCTATTTATCAGGAATACTTCATTTACTACATCAAATAGAAAAAAATATATTTTAAGAAATGTGGGACCATATCCAGGGAACAAAGACATTAGGTTACTTGGAAGAATGCTAACCATTTCCCATCTTGTCCCATCTACAAATCTTGATTGGGTTAATAAAATAATTTGAATCCAAATATGGATTCTTTGGTGTAGACAAGCAGCAGACCCAAATCACTATTTATTTTTCAGCTGAGCCATGAACTGGGCTCAGGTGACAGAAGGTATCATGACTGGAGGCCTGAGAGAACAGAGAGCTGCATGAGGTGTTGGCGCTATGATTTTGTGTTTCTTCACTTGCTCTCCTCCCTCTCTGCCTCCCTCCCTCCCTCCCTCCCTCCCTCTTATAGATCAACTGGCTGGAATGACCTGATTTCAGTGAAAACCCAGACATAGTCCCCTAGAGGCCATAGGGGTTTAGTGAATACACTCCCTGGCACTTACTTGGCCCCTTGTTTGCAATCACCCTCTGCTGGTCAGTGGAGTGTATGGCCAGATGCTGAGTTCAGATCCATGAACCTGTCTCTCTGGCCTGGGCAGTGCAATCCTGAGCTCAATGTGTGCTAGAAGAAAAGACTTCTGGGTGATGGGTTTCTCAGCACTGCTCTGCTAAAGACATAGCCAACTTGCTGCTTGGATCTGCCACAGCAACAGAGGAACCATAGCCCAAAGGCCAGTGCAATTACAATGCTGTTGCTAAATTTGCTGGAGGCAGAAAATCTGAGACAACTTTTTAGATCATGACTGCTCCCCTCACCATTGTCTGAGTTTGGAAGGCCCAGGTGAGCCCCACCCCTGGGAATGTCTCCAGCCCAGTGTTTCTCCCTGGAGGCACTCACATTCTCCCCATCATTCCAATCACCCCTCCTGATTCTGCTGAGCTCTCTTTTCCACCTGGTTGATATGGACAAATCTTTAGAGCCCTAAGGGTCTTCCCCTGACTTGTGACTCACCCAAGACACACTCTCTACTACAAAGACCCACAGGAAGCTCCATTCCTAAGCTCTCCACACCCTGTTGTGTGGGGCAGCTTTACTAGCTCTTATCATTGCTCTTATCAACATCCTCCCTGCAATGCAGGACAGTGATGGCCCATGGAACCTTGCAGTACCTGAAAATGCAGAGTCAACAGCTCCCTTCCCTCCCTACTCACCCATGTGGAATGCTGACCCCCCCCCACACACACACACACACACTGTGGGGCTCTGTGAGGTGACCAATTCATCACTCGATTTACACTCTTGTTTGACAGGGAGTCAGTAGTCTGCCGGTCTTGAGCATCTGTGGGTCTAACATCCATGATTACTTTGCTAAGATCTCAAAAGAGAACTCCAGGACACTAAGGTCCTCCCACCCTAAGGGAAGCTCATACTAAAGATAGGGAAGGGCTTTCAAGAGGTCATGGAGGTGGGAATATCACAGCCACAGCTTCACACCACTTCTGACTCCCTCTGATGCTCCAAACATCATTAACAGAAGAGCATAGACATAAATATGGCCTCTAGATAGGAGATGGGACATCTGCATTTGCAGGTCAGCTTCAGCTCAGGGTTAGAATTTATATTTAATGATTTACTGGTAAATTAGATCAACAGATGTCAACACTCATGACAACAAAAGCAGGTGGACTTTGAGGAGGAAAGGGTGAAACACATAATTGTCCTCATAAGGGCTAGTGCTAAAGCCAGTCCACGAGAGGCCTCTAAGAGACCCTATACAACCTCAGGGGGATTACATCATAGAAATGGCAGCTTGAGGTGAGCCTCTTGAAATACCCCCTGGAATTGAAAAGAAATTGAACAGCTATAATTCCACAAAGGACTCCCTGAGCAGCAAAGAGGCAAGACTAAAAGACGTGCAATTGAAATCATGTAAGGTGGGCAAATTGGGCAAGCAGGGGAGGAGGGAAGGGGGAAGTGTGGAGACATGGGCCACATGGGCTGCAGAAGAATGCAGACAGAGCTTGGAGTTCTGAACTCCCTGAATTCTGGAGCTACAGTGGTCATGACAGAGGGAAGAATTCAGATGGCTAGCACTCCCCTTAAGGCCCACAGATGCGCCTGAGGGATCAGCATATAACACAGCTGAACCCAATAGTCACAGCAGAGACCTCGGAACAAAGACTAAGGGAAGAAGGTTGAGAACGGTAATTTAAGCCCTCACTGCCAAGTGAGGACAGAAGACATAGGCATGGAGCTAAGCCGACCCCTTCCCACCCTCCCAGAGCTTGCCTCACCACCACCTTCCCAGTGCTAGAACAGGAACGGTAGCAGTGTCAGATCAAAAGAACAGAATATTTGCAGTTCTGAGAACTGTGGCCTGGCAGACACAGACTCTCACCCCAACTAGTTTTGGTGAAGGGGAGGGAGCCTTGGGTGCAGGACTGGCTGTGCTGGTGGTCAAACCATTTCTCACCGCCACCTCTCACAACCCACCCTGCCTCTGCCCCCACATATCTGGGTGGATCCCTGTAGGGGTAAACAGAGCAGCTGAAACACACAGGCTCTGAATTAGGTGCAGGAAGAGCTTTGGCTCTTCAGAAGCTCTTCACATCCCCCCCATGGAGGTGGTGCCCTGAGACCCAGGCAACCTGCTCAAAGAGGAGAAGCCCATCTTTCAGGGAATCGCCCCATTGTGTGAGAAGCTGGAATAGTGCACAGAAAATATAACACTACAGTGTGAGAGAGAATAAAAGGCTGCAGTCAGAGAGAAAATAAAGCATTTCACCAATACATATTGGAAAGCAAAAGAAAGATCTTGTCCTATCAACCTGTTGCACAACCCACTCTCGTAGATGCCTAGGAAGAGAAATAATAATTCATTAATTGCCATGAATAACCAAGTTAAGAAGGCAGTTCAGAAAGAAAAAGTCCCCAGAAAATGAACTTAAACATAGAAATATGTGACTTAAATGACAGAGAATTTAAGATTGTAGTTTTGAAAAACTCAATGAGATGAAGGAAAACACAAACAGGCAGCTTAATGAATTCAGAAACATAATGAAAGAACAAAATGAACATTTAACCAAAGAGATTAAATTTTAAAAAGAACCAAAAAGAATTTCTACAGATTAAGAACTCAATAAAAGGAAGGAGGAATGAAATAGCCAGCTTAGGTAATACAGCTGACCAGATGATGGAAAGACTCAGTGGCATCGAATGTAGAAATCTAGAAATGACACAGATGGAAGAAGAGAGAGACTTGAGAGTTAAAAGAAATGAAATAACTCTACAAGAACCTTCTGACTCTATCAGAAAGAGCAATATAAGAATAATGGGCATACCAGAAGTAGAAGAAAGGGAGAAGGGAACAGAGAGTATATTCAAACAAATAGTTGACAAGAACTTTCCAAACTTATGGAAAGAACTGGATCCTCGAATCCAAGAAGCAAACAGAACACCTAATTACCTCAATCCCAACAGGCCTTCTCCAAGGCACATTATATTGAAGCTGTCAAAAATTAATGACAAAATTAAAGAATGCTCAAGGCAGCCAGGGCAAAGAAGATGGTAACCTACAAAGGAAAGCCCATTAGATTATCATCAGATTTTTCAGCAGAAACTCTACAAGCAGGAGCAGTGGAATCAAATATTCAAACTATTGAAAGAGAGAAATGATGAGCCAAGAATAATATATCCAGTAAAGATATCTTTTATATATGAAGGACGAATAAAGACCTTTCCAGGCATACAGCAGCTGAGGGAATTTTCTAACACACGACCTGCACTACAAGAAATACTGAAGGAGGCTATTTGACCTAAAACAAAAAAGCAAAAGAATACAAAACTATGAATAGTATTATGAACAGACAGGCAGAAGCAGGAAATGGCAACCCCTACACAAAATAGAGCACTATACACTTAAACATAACATACAGGATAAAGAAGAAAAAAAAACACTTAAAAAAAAGAGGAAAAAGACAACTTGCTACTGCAGCACAGAAATCAACTCACAGCATAAATAGGGATAATTTGTGACAACAAAAACATAAAAGGGGAAAGAGTGAAAGAAATGGCAAAAGGGAATGGAGAAAGGAGGCATGCTGAAGAATATGGAATACTCTAAATATGAAACTTTCTTTTCCATAAACTTAAAGGTAGCCACTAAAAAAAAAAAATCCAGAGCTGAAATATAAAACATAAAAAAAGAGGGAAAAATCATAGAATACCACACTGAAATAATAGACAGCAACAAAAACACAAAGAAACAATGGAGACACAGTCTTACCAGAAAACTAAAGATAGAATGATAGGAAATCCTCATATATTAATGGTCATCTTAAATATAAATGGACTGAACTGAACAATAAAAAGGCACAGAGTAGCAGATTGGATAAAAAAAACTAAACCAACCATATGCTGCATCCAAAAGACACATCTCAGCCATAAGGGCAAATATAGACTCAATGTGACGGGTGGAAATTGACATTTCAAACAAATGGTTTTAAGAGAAAAGCAGGTGTAGTTATATTGATATCAGATGAACAGACTTCAGAATAAAAAAGGTGACATTATGAAGATTAACATTTCATAATGTTAAAGGGGACTACACAGCAAGAAGGCATAACAGACATCAATAACTATGTCCCTAATCAGGGTGTACCAAAATATAAAAAACAACTACTAACAGAACTAAAAGGAGAAATTGACCAAAACACAATTATAGTAGGTGACCTAAGTGCATCATTGACAACTATGGATAGATCAGCTAAACAGAAAATAAATAAGGAAATGTCAGCCCTAAATGACACATTAGATGAAATGGACATAATTGTCATCTGTAGAGCACTTCATCCTAGATAATCAGACTATACATTCTTTCTAGTGTACATGGAACATTTTCAAGGATAGACCATATATTGGGACATAAAACTAGCCTCAGCAAATTTAAGAAGATTAAAATCATACCAAGCACATTCTCTGATCACAAGGCTTTGAAATTGGATATCAACTTTCAAAAGAAATCAGGAGAAACTACAAATATCTGGAGATTAAACAACATACTTTTAAATAATGACTGGGTCAAAGAAGTAATAAGAGGAGAGATCAAAAGATATATATATATATATATATATATATATATATATATATAAATTTGTTTGTCTTGTTTTGTTGTTTTCATTTTTATATACCACATATCAGTCATCCCCAATAAACTTTAATTAAAAAAAAACAAAAAAGCATACATAGAAACAAATGAGAATGAAAATAAACTCTACCAAAATTTTTGGAATGCAGCAAAACAGTTTTGAGAGGGAAACTTACATCATTATAAGCTATCTCAAAAAAGAAGAAAAATCTCCAAAAAACAACCTCATGTTATACCTTAAAGAACCAGAAAAAGAAAAACAACGTCAGTAGAAGGAAGGGAATAACAAAAATCAGAGCAGAACTAAATAAAATAGAGAACCAAAAGACAATAGAAAAAATGAATGTAACAAAGAGCTAGCTGTTCTTTGAAAAGATTAATAAAATTGACAAACCCTTGGCTAGACTCACTAAGATAAAAAGACAATAGACACAAATAAACAAAACCAGAAATGAAAGAGGGGAAGTTACCATGGATGCCACGGAAATACAAAGGATCATCCAAGAATACTATGAAGGACTATATGCCACCAAATTCAATAACCTAGAAGAAATGTACACGTTCTTAGAAACATATAGCCTTCCTAGGCTGAATCATGAAGAAATGGAAAATCTAAATAGACTGATCAACAATAAGTAAATTGAATCAGTCATCCAAAACCTTCCCAAAAGCAAAAGTCCAGGGTCAGATGGCTTCACTAGTGAACTCTACCAAACATTCAAAGAGGATCTAATACCTGTCCTACTCAAACTCTTCCAAAAAATCGAAGAAGAGACAATACTTTTTAACTCATTGTATGAGGCCAACATTACCCTGATACCGAAACCTGGTAAGGATAACACACACACACACAAATTTCAGACAATATCTCTAATGAATACAGATGCAAAAATCCTAAACAAAATTCTAGCAAATCGAATGCAATAATACATTAAAAAAATTATACATCACGACCAAGTGGGGTTCATCCCAGGGGAACAAAGATTGTTCAACGTACATAAATCGATCAATATGGTACACCACATAAACAAAATAACGGACAAAAATCATATGGTTATATCAATAGATGCAGAAAAAGCACTTGACAAGATGTAACATCCATTTATGATCAAAACACTTAGTAAGATGGGTACAGAAGGAAAATACTTTAACATAATAATGGTCATATATGAGGAACCCTCAGCTAATATCATAATTAATGGTGAAAAACTGAAGCCTTTCACTCTATGTTCAGGAACACGACAGGGCTGTCCCCTATCACCTCTACTTTTCAACATAGTATTGGAAGTTCCAGCCAGAGGAATCAGGCAAGAGAAAGGAATAAAAGGCATCCAAATAAGGAATGAAAAAGTTAAATTGTCACTTTTTGCAGATGACATGATGCTATATATAGAAAACCTTGAAGACTCCACCGAAAAGCTATTAGAAACAATAAGCAATTAAAGTAGCTGGCTACGAAATTAACATACAAAAATGAAATAAGTCAGACAATAAAAATCGAGAAACACATAATTTCACTGATATGTGGGATATAAAACTAAAAACAAAAGAACAAGAAAAACAAATGAAGAAACAAAACTCATAGACACAGACAATAGTTTAGTGGTTACCAGAGGGTAAGGGGGGAGGAGGATGGTAGATGAGGGTAAAAGGGATCAATTATATGGTGATAGAAGGAGAACTGACTCTGGGTGGTGAACACACAATGTGATATATAGGTGATGTGTTACAGAATTGTACACCTGAAACCTATGTAACTTTACTGACAATTGTCAACAACTTTAAACAAACAAACAAACAAAAAACACCTCAGGGGTGAGGCCCTGAAACTCAGGCCAGGGGCTTTAGGCAGCTTTGGTCATGGCTTGGTGAATATTTGACATGTACATATCTGGGAGCTGTAGTTGTTGGCAAATGGGAAGGCTCCTCCATTAATGCATTTTAAACCCAGAGGCTGCTGTAAATGAGGGAGACCTCTAACATCTTGAGAGGTTCCAGGTAACTGGCTAAGGGTGAGAAATGTACTCCCCATGTTTGAAGAGGTTGGGCCTATTGTCAGGGCCCTGTTGCCAGTTAGTTATGTGGACCAACTGTCTGTGGCATCTTGGGCAGCTGCTGATAGCACAGTGACCTACAGATGAGGCCTTTCTCATCATGGTCCTATTGTAGTTCATTGGGAAGAGCTGGAATATCTGGGCAAGTGGAAACACCTGGTGAAACTTGAGGTACCTGGTAAAGTGGGGGGGACACCTGATGAAGAGGGGAACACCTCGTGAAGTGAGGACACTTGGTGAAGTGAAGTGAGGATGACTGGTAAAGTGAGCATGCCTGGTGAAGTGAAGGGAGGATGCCTGTTGAAGCAGGGGCAGGGAAGAACCTTGTGGCAGATAGAGATAGGTTCGTCATGAATGCCTCTAAGGATAAAGAAGGGAGAGCACTGTGCACAGAAATGAGATAAGCTCTAACCAGTTTCTGCTGAGATATTTTCCATGGTAGTCACCTCAGGTCTTCCACCCTTCTCCCTGCATTGCTCCCACCACCAGCTGGCAGACATGCTGTGAAACATAAACCAAAATACCTTTCGGGTCCCTAAGAGTCTTGACACAGCAACAGTGGGGTCTGGGCTCACGTGCAACTTTTCTTGCTTGTAAAAGCCACAGCTGAGCAGCACAGTGTAAAAGGAAGTTGAGGGGGTTTAGGATCCAATGGTCTGGGATGCATCTTGACTTTGCTGTTTCCCAGGTGCATGACCTAGGTGAAAATTACCTCTGTTCTCTGGGTCTGTATCAATAAAATAGTTGTAGTAAAGAGTTTTTACAGGAATGGAATGAGCTGCTGCCGAAGGGCAGGCTATGCTACAATGAGGGACGAGAAAGCAAGTTCCACGAGTAGTGCTTTGCTGCCTGGAGGGGGTGCCAGGCTGGGGCTTTCCTCGTTGCTCTGCGGCTGCCAATTGCATGGTGCTGGGCAAGTTACCTTCTCTAAACCTCAGTTCTGTCACCTACCCGCTGGGATTCTTGGGACTACATAACGTGCAGGGCCTGTGCAGGGTGGTGTCTCATCCGTGGTGGCTTCAATGACAATGATGATAATGTGAATTTAGGGACACATGGCAGCTCTGGCACACTTAGAAGATTGCTGTGCTGTGCAGCAGTCATGATCAGAGCCATTGGAGATGACATATGACCATGTTCCCCATTGGTCACAGGACTGGGCTGCACTGTGTCTACCTATTAAGTGAGTGGTAGGGCCACATGTGCTTCATTCAGCTATCCTAACAGGTTTGGTCCTGACCCTACAGCACACACATGATAATCCACACCATATAGCACTACATGTGCTTCTGGTGATGGTCTTTGGGAAGGACTTGGTAGAGCTTCATAAAGTACAGACAGGACTGAGCTACAGGTTGTGATAAAAAACTACAGTGAATGTTTAAATTTTAGAAAAAATATTACAGTAAAAGACACATTGCAGTTAATCCTCCCTCAAAATACTCCTCCTTGCTTTGAACACACTTATCCCATCATTCTTGCTACTTTTAAAAAATATATTTATTATAAATGCAATTAATTTTATACTTCCCAAATTCAATTTGTAAGTCGAGTGTTTAACTTCTTTCTCTACCCCCGCCCACCCCACTGGGGAATTAGGGGAGGGGAACAGTGTTGGGAAACTCGGAAGGGTACCAGCCAAGTTGTTGTTCTTCAATCTTAGTTGTGGAGGGTGTCAGCCGCAATCTGGCTGCCCATTGGCAGCTCATGGCTTCTAAGCCCAGCTGTTGTGTTCAACTTTAGTTGCACATGGGCATAACCACCATCCCATGCAGGAGTCGAACCAGCAGCCTTGTTGTTAAGAGCACACGCTCTATCCACTGAGCCATCTGGGCGGCAGCTCAGCTCAATGTGCCAAGTTCAGTCTTAGTTGTGGGCGGGCATAGCTCACCATCGAACAGGCAGTCTTGTTGTTAGGAGCACGTGCTCTCACCAGATAAGCCATCCTTCCACCTGTTGGCAGCTCAGCAGCAGCTCAGCTCAGGCGCAGCATCACTGGCCCATGTGGGAATCAAACCGGCGGCCCTGTTGCTCAGAGCTCACTCTCTTAAGCTAACTCTTAACCAACTAAGCCACTCGGCTGGCCCTATTCTCACTACTTTCTGAAGCAGTTCTGGACGTCCTTATTCGTTATTGTCTTTATGAGTGTTTAAGAAATGTTGTATGTAGAAAACAGCCTGAGGGCCGGCCGAGTGGCGCGATGGTTAATAACTGGCTTGGGACGCCAGAGGGCCCCGGTTCGGATCCCACATATGAGGGCCAGTGACACTGCCCTCTACAGCTAAGATGCTGAACAACAGCTCAACCTGGAGCTGGGCTGCCGTGAGTCACCGGCGACGGCGTGGGCTGCAGTCCCTGTGGCAGTGGGTTGCCATGGGCTACCATGTGTAGCCAGCAGCCAGCGTGAGTAGCCAGCAGCCAGCGTGAGCGTCCAGCAGCCGCTGTGAGCGGCCGTCCAGAAGCCGGCGACTGATCTGCCTCGCCCAGGAAGAGCGCAATGATGGTGCCAACTTGGGCCAGAGAAGCAACGCCCTCCACAACTAGACTGAAGAACAAAACAACAGCAACTTGTCTGTTCCCCTTCCCCCAATTCCCCAGCGCTGTTCCCATCCCCCAATTCCCCAATTAAAAAAAAAAAAACCAAAAAAAAAAAACAGCCTGAGAAATGGGCAAATGGACTCATTCTCCATGACAATGCTCCGTGTCATACATCGCTTCTGGTATGGCAATGCCTGTCAAATAAAAACATTAGTGTTTCCTCATCCACCTTATTCAGCGGATCTGGCATCATGTGACTCCTGGCTCTTCCCCAAAGTCAAAATGACCATGAAAGGTAAAGGTTTTGAATTGATTCAGGACATTGAGGCAGCCATGACAGCGCAACTAAAGACACTCATGAAAGACTTCCAGAACTGCTTCAGAAAGAGGCAAGAATGATGGGATAAGTGTGTCCAAAGCGAGGGGGATTAATGACAATGTCTTTTACTTTAATAAATTTTTTATTTAAACATTCACTGTATTTTTTTATCATACCTCATATTTTAAATGGAGGCTTTTTTCATCTGCATAGTCAGGGGCTGAGAGAGAATGGGAGGTTGGTCTAGCAGGAGGCAGGATACCTGGGCACAGAGGGGCTAGTGTAGAGCAACCATGATGTGGTGGTTGAGATGGTGGGGCGGGATACACAGGGTTGGTTCCACTTCTTAACCAAATCCAAAAACATGACACTTTGGGCACCTCTTGAACTTAAAATGAACTGTTTTAGGACAAGTACAAATAAGTCCATTTCACACAATGGCTCCTGATGAATAAACTCTGAGAGATAGCACTGAAAAGATGGGAGGACACAAACAAGTCGTGGGATAACTACCTGAACACTGGGAATAATGGTGACCACCCCATGTTTCTCACATGACCCATGCCAGGGACTGGGCTCTGTGTCCATACACTCAGCAGAAGTCCTAGGAAGTGGGCCTCATTTATTATCCACTTCTAAAGGTGAGGTTCAGAGAAATAAACCCATCTACTCAGGGACACAGAGCTAGAAAGTAGCACAACTGGATTCAAATCCAGGTTGATTTGATCCCAAATCCATGCTATCTCCAGATTACTCTGACTCTTGCAGGGACATTTGGGCTTCTTCCATATATTCTTTTTGGAGTATGTTTTTGAAGCATCCATTAGAGCCAAATGATAGAGAATCTTAGACTTGACCCAGGAAGGCAGTGACAATAATTTTCAAAATATTAAGTTTTTAAGGTCAAGGGTGAGGGAGATCAAACTTGAGTTCTTTCTTCAGAACAGTGGTTCTGAACTTGTGCCACACACTGGAACCATGAGGCTGTACCTCTGATCAATCAAACCAGGAATTTGGAGCTGGGACCCAGGCAGCAGGAATTCTATAAATGCTGGGGTGGAATCTCTCCTAGAGAGATGATCTAGGCATCCACCAAAAGTATCAGGATAATAATACTTATTAACAGTATTCAAGGTGGAACTCAAACAGCCAGAGATGATTTAATTTTCATCTTAGGAGACCCTACTACTGTTTCAGCAGCTGAGTCCTGGGTGGCTCTGCAATTATTTAAACAAATAAAAACTATAAGTGAAACCCCAAAATTGTTATTATTCAGAAAGAAAAGTCTTAAGCAAAAAAGCTAAAAAATAATTTTTGTTGAATAATGAACACTCGTGAACCAGCAGAGAAATGATATTAAAATGTCTGTGATTACTTATTTCTCAGCATTCATCTAATAACTTAAGCAGCATGAAGCGATAGTTGCACTTAAAAAAATGACAAGAAAATAACTGTTGATTTAGCTGACAGAGAATGGTCATATCCTTCTAAAATCACTAGTGCCACTACTTATCACCAAGGTGAGTGCCAACTCTTTATGCTGAGGGAGTATCCTTAAAGCTCCTTTGCTTTGAGTTCCTGGAGCAAACCTTGGTGTCTTTCTGGGAGGAGTTTTAGGGAAAGACTGTGGCCTGCTCCCCACCCCCAGATCAATGAGGCCCAAGATTGCAGATTGCTGTGTGGTGGCTGCTGAATTTGGACATGTTCCAAGGAAGAGTGGATGTTACTAGGCTGGGGACAGTGTGGAAGGAATAAAAGACTGGGCCTGGGGACAGGTCCCATGCTATTCTGGCTTTGTATGCTCAAGGCTGGACCTATTTGAAGACCAGTGACAACATGGGTCGTGCTAGCAGTATTGTCTCTCTTCCTGCTCAGGGAAGGCAAGTGGACTGGGGGAATGCCAGAGGAGTCAACCAGGGCAACAGACAGAAGGCATGTCCCCTGCCTTCTCCCTATTGCACCATACTCCATAAAAGATAAACACATTGTTACTATTTGTATACTGCTTAATACTATGGTATTCCAGGCACTGGCAGACCGCAGAGAGAGCCACACTGTCATTAATCCACCAGAAACCATCCAGAGATTGTCTCGTGGGTCAGGATCTTTGGAGCTTCCACTTTGAAAGGTTAGCAGTGCCCATTTGTCTCGAGCTCTACACAGTGCTGTGAACATTAAATTAAAGGGCAAAAACCAAGGAAATCCATGGGTAGAAAATTTCAGGTTGTTATGGAGCTGTTTGGCAATAATTTATACTATACAGTGTTACACATATGAGTCTCTCTTGCCAGTCCTGATTTCTCTGCATCCACACGCAACTGCCCCCAGGTTCTTTCTTCCCCTGTGTACCCAGAGGAAGCTCATAAGTGGTTGTTCTTGGAGAGGTAGGCAATGAGGGCTACAGCCACACCCACATAGATGCCAGTTCCGATTGTGATGGAGAGCACAGCCAGGAACAGGGCCCGCCGGGAGCTGGTGCCGGCCTGGTGGAAGTCCCCTTTGGCCACGGCTTTGTTCGTCTGTAGAGTTGGAAAGGAAGGGGGGAGAAGAAAGTCAAGATGAGCAAGTCAGAACAAATGAAGTGAGTGTAGGGCTCGTCTCTGGCTCCCTTTCAATCTTGAACTTAACTTACTCCAGGGAAAAAGGTCTTGCCAAGGGGAACTGTGCATGCTTTCAGCTGTTGACAACAGTTCTAACGGGCAGTGAAGGAATGGGTGGCTGTTGCTTATTACTGCTTCCCCACTACAAGGCACTCAAAGCGCGCGCGCGCGCACACACACACACACACACACACACACACACACACACACAAGACAAAAGAGTCCCAAGGAAACACCCATGGTTGGCGGTAGCCCAGCTGAGCACCACCAGTGTGGGGCTTGGAGGCTAGCATACCAGTACGCCAGGGATGGTATAGATATTACACCTCCAGTGGCCTTCTTTCTACCCAAAATGATGCTTCCTTTCATTTGAACAGCACTAATTTTTTAAAACTATGTTCATACTTATCTTACTTAATCTTTACAATATAGTAGGAGTGTGGGGAAAGATATTATGGTTCTCATTTCCCAGAGAAGAAACTGTGGCATGAGATCATTAAGCCAACTGCAGGACACTTAAGGCTTTACTCTTCAGCTGGTGGCCCTGGAGTTACGCTTTCCTGACTATCGCCCTTCTTTCATAGCTAGTACAATTCATCCATCAATAGAATGATTTGATGTAAGGCCAATACCTAGATTTCAGGATGCTCAATTACATAACAAGGCATTGATTTAATAAGATTCATGTTTCTTGGGGTCATGCGGTGGCAAGAATGAGCAGATTTTGGATGCTGTATCTAATTTGGCATTTTCTGGCAGACCCATATGCCCACCCTAAACCCCTCCCTTTTTTGTCTCACTCTACAAATGAAATTAGAAAAAAGCAGTGGAGATCCTTGTGTGATTCAGCTGTGACCATCATGGCGGGAGTACCTAGTAAAACGATGGCTTATCTGACAGATGAGGGCAGAGGCTGCCAGGGTGCATAACTTCCAGGAGTGCCATGTGATGCTGAGGGCAATAACCCCACGTGGGTGGTCAGATAAAGGCAGAGCCTACTGCCCTAGTAGAATGTCCTAACTCACTCTGGACATCTCTAGGAACCAGATTCTGGCCAGATCCCATACCCACATGTCACCAATAGTATTTCTACATTGTGGGCAGGTATGGGAATCAGTATGTTTTTTTACTCAAACTAAAAACACCAAGGCCTTTGCAATGGACCGCAAAGAGTGAGACTCCAAGAGGACTCACGAAGTGATTTTCCATCCTCTGTGGTCCTGACCCAATCTTATGGGGTCTGAAGCTGTGTTGGGTTGAGAAGGGACTCTGGTCTGCTCTGTAGCCTCCCTCTCTTTTCCCCAATTTCTGGATCTCAAAGGCCAGTTTCTATGCCTTCCTTCCCCTCTGCCCCACCTTCTTTTTGGCTTGGAAATGAGTTTGGAAACTAACCACCACCAATTTTTAATGAAGCAGGGAGGGCTAAAGGGAATGCAGAATGGGAAGCCTCCTAGGACAGAATTAATTAATTAGTTAATTAATTAATTAAGTCTTAATTAGCTGAGTTTAATTTTATCTAGCAGCACTCCCACACTCTAAGGTCCTAGAACATAATTCACTGTAAATGCCTGTCCTTAGCCAAGCAGCCACCTCCATTAGAATGTAATTTGCTGCTATCTCTGCCATTAGCACTGTCCTTTCACCATCACTGGATTCTGCTACAGGAGCAATGCAGAGATACAGAGAGAAAGTCAGGGTGGCCACTTCACATTCCTTACCCCTGGACTCAGGCTACTAACGGGCCTCCTGTGTCTCAGAGACCTGACCTATCTCATCAGAGTTCATGCATTTTAATAATGCCCTTTACTGGTTGCCTTCCTTGCTCGATGGTGAACTCCAGAGACAGGTCCACATCTCACTTGTTCATGTGTTCTGTCTGAAGCCTGGGCTCATGCTCTGGGAGGATGGCAGGAACTCACTAAACATTTTTATTAAAATATAGCTGATGTATAGCTGATATTATATTAGCTTCCTGCTACACCATAGTTATTCAACATTTATATACTTAAAGAAGTGATCACCATGATAAGTCCGGCAATCATCTGACACTATACCATGCTATCACAACATTACTGACTATATTCTCTATGCTGTACATTATATCCCCATGACATATTTGTTTTATACCTGGAAATTTGAACATTTTATTTCCCTTCACCTTTTAAAAATTTTCAATTACAGTTGACATTAAATATTATTTTCTATTAATTTCAGGTGTACAGCATAGTGATTAGATATTTATATAATTTGAGAAGCGATCCCCCTGACTAATCTAGTACTCACCTGGCACTATACATAGTTATTACCATATTATTGACTATATTTTCTATGTTTTATTTTACATCCCCATAGCTCTTTTGTAACTACAATTTGTACTTTATAATCCCTTTCTCATTTCCACTCACCCCACCCAAACCCCCTCCCATCTGGCAAACATCAAAATATTCTCTATATCTACAAGTTTCATTCTGTTTTGTTTGTTTGTTTACTTTGTTCTTTAGATTCCACATACAAGCAAAATCACATTGCACCTGCCTTTCTCTGTCTGACATACTCCACTCAGTACAATATGCTTCAGGTCTATCCATGCTGCAGCAGATGGCAAGAAGCCATTCCCTCCTATGGCCAAGCAATATTCCATTGTATATATGTACCACCTCCTCTTTATCCATTCATCCATCGACAGGTACCCAGGCTGCCTCCTCATCTTGGCCATTGTAAACAATGCTGCAATGAACATATGAATGCACATGCCTCCTCAAATTAGCGTTTTGGGTTTCTTCAGATAAATCGCAGAAGTGGGATTACTGGGTCCTTCTTTGTCTCTTGTTATATATAGCCTTTGTTTTAAAGTCTATTTTGTATGGTATAAGTATTGCTACACCAGTTTTTTTTTAATTGTTTGAAGATCATCTCCCTTCAAATCCCCCAAGTGGCATTGGCCCCCAAGTGCATGCTCCTGGTTTCTCTGGTGGCCTTTGTGAAGAAGGCAGAGCAGTGGGAAATCTTAACCTAAGCTTTGGCTCAACTCTACAGACCACTGCCTCACACCTGTCTGTGGGTTCTCAGCACACACAGCACTGGCGCTCTCATCCCCAGAGCCCCAAGTGTCTGCTTGGGAGTCACTCTCCTCTGTTTGCTATCATAGCTGCGGGACTTTGATCTGTAGTTTTGTTTAGTTCTAAGGTGATTGTTCAACAGAACCCAGGAATTTTGTTGTGTTAGAGACACTATCAGCTGAGATGTGTCAGAAACAGTAAGGAGAGAAAGCCTCATTGATAATCAGGCTTCTTTCAGTTATGCTACTTAGCATCTGCATGTCACAGAAGCTCTGTGAGGCAGCACTGCTGTTTACATGCTCCATACAGACTGGACACCAAGGTTTAACATATGATCCCTGAACATGCTTCCTTTGTTTTAGAAAATGTATCACAATGTTACAAAACAGCTTGCTTCTTCCTTTGAGAGGGTACAGGCTAGGAGAAATGTTTCCACCCTGACAACTTCTGGACTAAAGCTCCAGGCTTTTGGGACGAGTTTTCTTGCTGTGCATGAGGGCAGGAGCTTTTTCCCTAGGTCCCTGGGTCTTTGAACCCCTGATTCTGAAGGTAAGACTGTGCATGCACTTGCATTTTTATAAGAAGAGGGTCAGCCAGGTTCTCTGCTTTCCCCAAATGGCTGTGTTCCCAGCTGCTCTGCCTGCTGTATAGGGAGGGAAGGAGAGGAGGTACTAAGGAGCAGAACCAACACAGCATCTGCTGGCAGGGGCAGGAGGACATCACCAGTGATTTTTGACTGGAATGAGCAGATGTCATTTGCTTGTCCTAATGGGAAATCTAGACTCGTCTCCTCATGTAGTGTTCAGCAAGCACACTGAGAAGCTGGACCCCAGGGCATCCTGTGGGCCTGCTTAGCACCAACTGTGCTGTCAGAGAACTTTGTAGCAGGGGTTCTCAAATCCGGTGGACATTCAAATCCCCAGGGATCTTGAAAACTCCCAATGCCCAGGCCACACCCCAGGTAAGTCAGAAGCCCTGGGCTGGGACTTGGTCTTCTCTGCCTTTCAACCTCTTAGGAAATTCCAAAGTACAGGCAAGGTTAAGACCAAGGTGGCCAACTGTCCTGGTTTCTCAGGACGTGGGACTTGCTGTGCTAGGTTGGGACAGTCCAGGCAAACCGGGATGAGAACCATGACTTTGCAGGGAGGAAGCTGTAGATCCACCCAATGGAGAGGATTCTGGTGACTCATGTATTTCTGGCAGAATCACCTTTTCACTTCAGCAGGCTCATGATGGGTGGGAAAGAAACTGGGTGAGTTGGATGTCTATAAGCTCAGCCTCCCTGGAGGCACCACTTTGGCTCCTCCTGCACGTCACACATGAGGCTACAATTTGCAGGAAGGGAAGTGGCCTAGACCCATGGCTCTCCCAGTTTCATTTTCAGCTTATGGGGTGTTATCTCCAAACCCCAAAATTCCCTCTTCACTGGTTTATGGCCCCCAGGATTTTATAACCTCTTGATTGCCTCCTTTCTAATGGCAGTATCAGGCTAACACCTGTTTATGCAGGGCCAATGCTCCCTGCAGGAGGATGCCTGGTCCTTGATCCTAGTTGGTCCTCCTGGGAAAAGGCCTTCAGCTCTGGGAGGTGACATGAGCCAAAGAAAATGGGAGTCTTAATCTCACTTTCACACTTTGTTCTGAGACAATCAAATAACTCATTTTATGTGGTCTTGGGCTTATTAAAGGGTCTCCTTCCTCCTGCCTTGTCCACACTTCTCTCGCTCCCTCTGAATGCTGCCTGAGACAGATCTTTCCATAGGCAGACCTGTTCACATTGCTCCGGAGTGCCTTATATGGTTCCCATGTCCTGCAGAGCAGCCTATGGCCTTCTGACCCTGACCCTGGACCCACAGGGACCCATCTTTTTCCATAACCCATATCTCACCTTCAAGCCCCTCCCATTGTGAGGCCGCAGGTGTTTCCAGCCAAGGCTTCATGTAGGACTGTGTGAGATTTTACTTCAAATACGCCACTGATTTCAAAAGGGGAGTAGAGAGCCTGAGACATAGTGCCCCTATCTGCACAATGGACCCCACAAATGACTGTGAGGATGAAATAAGGTCCATGTGAAGCCCTTAGCATGACCTGGGCACCTGGCATGCCCAGTCAGCGGGGTCTCTCCCATTGCCACCTGCTTTCTGCCCTCCAGACTCCTCCCATGGTCTCCTACCTGTGGCCAAGAGGCTGACCCATGCTCCACTGCCAGGTCCCTGGCTACTTCCTGAGTACTACCTGGACAGCCCCTGTCAGACACTGGAGGAGAGGACGGGGCTCATCAATCTGTGAGGCCCCAGGACTGACCCCTCCTCCAGCTTCTCCTAAGCCTCCCTACGCTCTCAGCTGCCCCTTGCTCCAGCCACTGCACTGTCCCTTGGACTAGCCCCCCTCTCCACTGTCTTTGTAAATAAACTCTCCTCAAATGATCTAATTGGGGGAGGCCATCTCTTTCCTGACTGCAATTACAGTTGTTATAAATGCTTGCATCAGTTGTGAAAAGGCTCTCCATCTGGAGAGGGGTCCCCAAGGACTGTTTCAGATAGCCTGGTGAGAGACTCGCTGGTGTCCAGCACCCAACCTAGGCAGCCTGCTCTCACCTAAAGGGTGGGTTCATTATCCATTGCTGAGAAACACTGCACCTCCAATTTTGTGACTTAAAACAAGAACAAGTACGTATATCTCTCCCAGTTTCTGAGGGTCAGAAATTTGGAAGCCTCTTTACTTGGGCTCAGAGGGTCCTGGGCTGCAGTCACTTTGACGTTCCCATGGCATTACCAGCAGAAGCAGAAGCATCAGGGGCCCTGTGCATATATGCTTGCTCAGCACAGCTGCCCGGATGAGGGTGGGGCAGGTCACACCTGTTCACAGCACACCCTGGCCTGACCTCTCTCTCCTTCCTCATGTCCCTCTAGTCTCCAGTCCGCTTACAGTGCCCTCATAGACAGATGGCCTGTTTCCACACCATCTAGGGTTCTGCTTCTGGGGGCATCTTTATGGATTGTGACTCAGGCTGGTGCTCACAGAGCCTTCTCTTGCTTGCCAGGGTGACTGTAAACTCCTATGAAGCCACAGGACACATACCTAGTGTCATAGTAGACATAGCCTTCTGCCAGAGCAGAATAAAATTGGTGCCAGCCATCAGGGGAGTGACAAATTCAGGCTTCTGATACTAGGCTAAGTGCTGTACCTCCTTCTGGAGCTCGGGTTCCAAAGACAGGCCGCCTCCAACAGCTTTCTTTCAGTACTTCCTCTGTCACCACGAAGGCAGAACTATGAGGGCCAGTGCTTTGGATGGAAGGGAGGTGACTGTGTGTGACACCAGCCAGCCTGTCGCCCACTATGCAATCCCATTCATGCCCTGAACATGGCAGGAGAGCACCTGTCCCCCTTTGGGCGGGGACCTTCTCCCTTGTGGTTGGATATTTCTTCCCTGCCCTTTTGCACATAGGTCACCAGTGAAGTGTGTTACTTTCTTTTAGGGGGCTTTTTGCTCAGTAAACAAAAAGTGCAGGTCGTTGGCTTAGTCTTGAATAGCACCCAGCTACAATTTCTGTGTGACAGTGGGGGCCCAGTGGGACCCAGAAAGCCATGACTTCCATCTTCATGAAATCTGCTTGGAGTGAGTCACAGGAGAGGGAGAGAGGCCCTTGATACATGGCTTGGAATCAGAAAACAAGAATCAGTGGCCAGAACAGAAGAAATGCTCAGGCTTCAGGGGGCTCACTGCAGCAGGGCTCAGACACAGCCAGGACAAGGGAAATATTCTTTAAGCCCACTGAAACATTTCACAATGAAACACTGAATGTGCACTCTGGTTCTTTATTTATATAACTATTCTCAATTATCTGGTTGCAAAGATGCATAGACAACCCATTTTTAAAAAAAAATTAAAGTTTATTGGGGTGACAATTGTTAACAAAGTTACATAGATTTCAGGTGTACAATTCTGTAATACATCGTCTCTATATCACATTGTGTGTTCACCACCCAGAGTCAGTTCTGTTTCCATCACCATATATTTGGTCCCTTTTACCCTCATCTACCACCCCCTTCCCCCCTACCCTTTGGTAATCACTAAACTATTGTCTGTGTCGGTGAGTTTTGTTTCTTCATTTGTTTTTCTTGTTCTTTTGTTGTTTTCAGTTTCATATATCACATATCAGTGAAATCATATGGTTCTCTACTATTTTTTTTAAAGATTTTTTTTTAATTGGGGAATTGGGAGGATGGGAACAGTGCTGGGGAATTGGGGGAAGGGGAACAGACAAGTTGCTGTCGTCTTGTTCTTCAGTCTAGTTGTGGAGGACGTTTGCTTCACTGGCCCAAGTTGGCACCATCATTGCGCTCTTCCCAGGTGAGACAGATCAGTTGCCGGTTTTTGGACGGCCACTCAGTGCGGCTGCTGGCCGCTCACGCTGGCTGCTGGCTACACACAGTAGCCCATGGCAACCCACTGCAGCAGGGGCTGCAGCCTACGCCGTCGCCAGCGACTCACGGCAGCTCAGCTCCAGGTTGAGCTGTTGTTCAGCATCTTAGCTGTAGAGGGCAGTGTCACTGGCCCTCATATGTGGGATCCGAACTGGGGCCCTCTGGCGTCCCAAGCCAGTTCTTAAGCATCGCGCCACTCGGCCGGCCCTCTTGTTGCCTTTTTTATCCTGAAGTCTGGTTTATCTGATATCAGCATGGGAACACCTGCTTTTCTCTGAATACCATTTGCTTGGAGTGTCAATTTTCACCCTTTCACTTTGAGTCTATATTTGTTCTTGTAGCTGAGATATGTCTCTTGGAGGCAGCATATAGTGGGGTTGTTTTTTGGCCTAATCTGCTACTCTGTAACTTTTTATTGGTGAGTTCAGATCATTTATATTTATGGTGATTATTGATATATGAAGATTTCCTATCATTCTATCTTTGGTTTTCTGGTAGGACTGTGTCTTCATTGTTTCTTTGCTTTTTTGTTGCTGTCTATTATTTCAGTGTGGTTGTATTCTATGATTTTCCCCCTGTTTCTTCTTTTTTTTGTTATATATTTCAGTTCTTGATTTTTTTGTCCTGTGGTTACCATTAAGTTTATGTAAAAGAAAGTTTCATATTTAGAGTATTCCATTTTCTTCAGTATGCCTCCTTTTTCCATTCCCTTGTGCCAGTTCAGACCTTTACCCTCTCCCCTTTTATGTTTTTGTTGTCACAAATTATCCCTTTATGCTGAGAATTGATTTCTACGCTGTAGTAGCAAGTTGTCTTTTCCCTCTTTTTTAAAAAAAATATTTGTTTGTTTGTTTTTTGTCTTTTCCCTGTATATTATGTTAAAGTGTATAGTGTTTAGTAAAGTGTATAGTAAAGTGTAAAGTGTATAGTTATTTGGTGAAGGGGTTGCCATTTCCTAATTCTGTCTTCTGTTTGTAATATACTACTCATGGTTTTGTATTTTTGCTTTTTTGTTTCTGGTCAAATAGCCTCCTTCAGTATTTCTTGTAGTGCAGGTTGTGTGTTAGAAAATTCTCTCTGCTTCTGTATGTCTGGAAAGGTCTTTATTCCTCCTTCATATCTAAAGGATATCTTTGCTGCATACATTATTCTTGCCTCATAATTTCTCTCTCTCAATAGTTTGAATATTTGAGTCCACTCCCTTCTGGCTTGTAGAGTTTCTGCTGAAAAATCTGATGACAATCTAATGACTTTGCTTTGTAGGTTACTGTCATATTTTTCCTGGCTGCCTTGAGAATTCTTTCTCTGTCATTAATTTTTGACAGTTTCAATACAATATGCCTTGGAGAAGGCCTGTTGGGATTGAGGTAATTAGGTGTTCTGTTTACTTTCTGGATTCAGGGATCCCGTTCTTTCCACAAGTTTGGAAAGGTCTCATTGACGATTTGCTTGAATATACTCTCTGTTCCCTTCTATCTTTCTTCTCCTTCCGGTATGCCCATTATTTTTATATTGCTATTTTTGATGGAGTACGAAGGTTCTTGTAGAGTTCTTTCATTTTTTTTAACTCTCAGTTCTCTCTCTTCTTTGACGTGTGTCATTTCCAGATTTCTACATTCAATGTCACTGATTCTTTACTCCATCTGGTCAGCTCTATTACCTAAGCTGGTCATTTCATTCTTTCTTTCTTTTATTGAGTTCTTAATCTACAGAAATTCTATTTGGTTCTTTTTCAAAATTTCAATCTCTTTGGTAAAATGTTCATTTTGTTCTTTGATTGTGTTTCTGAGTTCATTCAACTGCCTGTCTGTGTTTTCTTGCATCTCGTTGAGATTTTTCAGAACTGCAATCTTGAATTCTCTGTCATTTAAGTCATATATAAGTCTTATATGACATATAAGTCATATATGTTTAAGTTCATTTTCTGGAGACTTTTCATTCCCTTTCTGAGCTGCCTTGTTACCTTGGTTATTCATAGCAATTAATGAATTATTATTTCTCTTCCTAGGCATCTACAGGAGTGGGTTCTGCAACAAGTTAGTAGGAAGAGGTCTTTCTTTTGTTTTCCAGTAGGTGTTGGTAGAATGCTTTACTTTCTGTCCTACTGCAGCCTTTTATTCTTCTCATGCTGTAGTGTTATAGTGTCTCTGCACTGTTCCAGTTTCTCACACAATGGGGGGATTCCCTGGAAGATGAGCTACTCCTGTATGAGCAGGTCACCTGGGTCTCAGGGCACCACCTCCATTGGGGGATGTGGAAAGATTCTGAAATTCCAAAGCTTTTCCTGCACCAGATTCAGGGCCTGTGTGTTTCATTGGCTCTGTTTTCCCCCTGCAGTGGTCAGGAGCAGGGTGGGTGTTAGAGGTGGCCATGAGCAATGGTGGCAACCACCAGCACTGCCAGTCCTGCACCCAAGTCTTCCTCCCCTTCACCAGAACTAATTGGGCTGTGTGTCTGTGGCTATGCCCCACAGTGTTCGGAACTGCAAATATTCTATTCTTTTGATCTGTCACTGCTACTGTTCCACTTCTAGCACTAGGCAGGTGGGGGTGGGGCGAGCTCTGGGAGGGTGAAGATGGGGCAGCTCAGTTCTGTGCCTATGTCTTCTGGCCTCTGCTTAGCAGTGAGGGCTTAGAACTGCCATTTTCACCCTTCTTCCCTCAGTCTTTGCTCTGAGGTATCTGCTGTGAGCATTAGGTTCAGGTGTGTTATATGCTGATCCCTCAGGCAGGACTTTGGGCCAGAAGGGGAGTGCTAGCAGTCCTAATTTTTCCTTCTCATGTGACTGTGGTAGCTCTGGAATGCAGGGAACTCGAAGCTCCAAGCTCTGGTCTGCATCCTGCAACTGCACGGCCCTTGTCTCCGCTCTTCCCCCTTCTCTCCTCCCCAGCTCGCCAGATTTGCCCACCTTTAGATGATTTCAGTTGCACATTTCTTAGTCTTGCCTACCTGCTGTGCAGTTAGTCCTTTGTGCAATTATAGTTGTTCAATTTGTTGTAAATTCCAGGGGAGATTTCAAGAGGCTCACCTCATGCCACCATTTCTATGACATCATCCCTGGGAGACATCCTTTGATGATCATCCAGCTGCCATTGCACATTTTTGTTATACATGTTAAAATATTTCCATCTGCTATACTGGGCCCATCCATCTAGCAATGTTTTTTAATCCCTTTGTCTGTGAAGCCAATGCTATTCCTGAGTCTGGCTGGTCTGTTGCAGCCCCATTATTACCCATACCACAACCTTAATTTATATGTCACTCACCTTGGGAGGCTGAGGTTGGCCTGGTCTAAATCCTTCCCCCTTTTTGTCCTTTGGTAGAATTTTCCTTCCCACATGGTCCCATCACTCCCTTCTCCACAACTCCTGGGGCTTGGGCATGCTTTACTAGGTCTTTCTCCCCAATTCCAGCACAGATTTTATGGCTTTAATAGTTATCCTGCTGAACCAGATAAGCTCTAACTATGTGCCTATTACCTTGGATAACCTTTGACTCTCAAGTAAAACTGTGGATCTTAGGTAAATTCTGAATTTGCTAGTGCCTATGGATGTATTCATTGGGTTCTATTCAATTTACTATAAATCAGGGGACATTCAAGAATAATGAACTTCAGGACAAAAGAAGGGCATGGTAAAGTACATAAAACACTAATTCCAAAACTTGTTGATGATTATGAATGACACCATTCAATGTGTGGAATACACAGTTCCATTTTTATGTATGCACATGTTGTAAGCACACAATTTTGAAGTAAAAAACAGTGATGAACATTTCAAAGGTCTGTCTTTGTGACAAGGTTTAGATAAGAGAACAGGAAAATGCTAGTTTGTTTTGGTGAGATAAATGGTGAGAAAGATGGACAGGTAACAGCTTCTGAAATTATCCAAAGCATTTTGCTTCAAATGTTTCAAAAAGTCCCAGTTCAATTATCACACCCATCTGAGGCTTACTGTATGCTCCTGGCTGACAGGAGTGTGGAAGGAGATGAACTGTTTCAGGTTTTCCTCTATCTATCTCTGGTGACTCCAAAGGTGTACAGCAGATAGTCACAGAGACTCCACAGAACCTGACAATGTGTTTGCTCACTTACTTGTGACAAGATTTTCTGGACTAAGGTTGAGTCTATTTTAGAGCATATTGTTTCCATGCTGTACTTTTGATTATTCTTCCTTTAGTTCTATTCCTGACCTGTTATCCTCTGGCTTAAAATACTTTGTTAAGAGACAGACTCTAGTTTGCTTTAAAGTCTTTCTGGCCCTACCGTGCCTTCCTAGTCTTATGTCAATCTACTTCCTTCTGCAGCATAAAACTTACATCAGTGTGATTTACTTCCTCCCTGAGGCAGTGCTCCCACTCAAGTCACCTCTGTCTTTATTGTTTCCACCTATGATGCAGGAGGAACAAGCCAGAAGGACTAGAGAATTAACACAACCTGGGAGCAGCCCTCGACCTACAACTAGCAGCATCCTCAGTGGAGCAGCTTGGAGAAGTGAGATCAGCACTGTCTGCCAGAGATCCCTAGTGGGGTTAGGGCTAGCTGCCAACAGCCTTGCAGAGGGCATGTGCCTAGAACATTTGGTGACTTGATTTGATCTCAGGCATGACCAACTCCTTCTGAGTCTGCCTGGACACCATTAGGTGATACTACATTTACAAGCCACATGGTTCATCTTTATGAAATGGCCAAACAGAACACAGGTGTTCAGATCTCTACATCACACAAAAATAGAGCCAGGACTTAGCTACTACAAAATGCCAGGCCCTGTGCTTTTTATCATCTAAACAGAAGGTTACTTTCTTGGTGCTTGATGAGGCATATATGGACTGTGTCCCATTTTCTCATACATCATGTCAAATTAAGTGCCACTGTAGTTGTGATCATGCACAGCAAAGAACCAATTCAAGTTTCTGTTAGCACCAGAAGAAATGGGAATTCAAGCAAAGGTAATCTAAGTTTCTCAACCAAGCCTTCGCTTTTCTCATTAAAAAATATTCTTATTGGAGACGATCCAAGATGGCAGAGTAGATAAAAACTGTGCTTATGTCCTCCAGTGTCCACATTAAAATTATAACTAAATTATAGAATAATAAACCTGAAGAGCCATCTGAAGCCTAGCTGAACAAAGCTAAGGATATAAAGAAGAAGCCACATTGAGACTGGTAGGAGGGGTGGAGGCACAGAACAGGCCAGCCCCACACCTGCAAGTGGCAGTTGAGAATTGGGAGGTATATCTCAGCTGCAGAGCTCCCCCTGAGAGGAATAAGGTATTCTAGCCCCATACTGGGCTCCCCAGTCCAGAGTACCAGTGCTGAGAAGAGGAGCTCCCCATAACATTTGGCTGTGAAAATCAGTGGGGATTATGACTATCCAAGTGGGACAGAAGGCTGCAGAAAACCCAGACATCTTCTCAAAAAGCTCATTCACAGACTAACTCATTTGCAGGCACTCACCCTAGGCTCTGTTGGAGGGACAGTGACTCAGGGGATATCAGAAACATACAAAGAGAGATTGAGTTGTGTGGCTGTGGGGCAACAATTGAAGGGACAGTCACCATTTTCCCTGTGTGGGGTCCTATTCCTGTGCAGTTGGCAAGCAGGCACCATCTTAGTTGTGTTGAGCCTTCTTCCACATGGCCAAATCTGAATCTAAATTGGTCTGGTGAACTCCATTCACTTCACCTTGGTGACTCCTTGGAACCCCACCCCACCCAAATCACCCAACACCTGAGGCATTTTCTCCACAAGCATCTAGCCCTTTCAGCATTGCACCTTTTCTTGGAAAACTCTCCAGAGTCTGTGGGCTTAAGGTGCATGACAGCTAGCCTTGGTGTGCTCTGAAACTTTTGCTGAGTAGCTCTGATCTCAGCACTGTCACCAAACCAGAATTGACATCAACCTAGTGACCACCACTCGTCCAACCTTGGTGACAACCTGAGACCCCACCTCACCCAACTCGCATACCACTCAAGGGTCTATCAGTGGCTAAGCCTTACAGGAGCTGGCAAATGGCAGCAGACCTTGGGGTGTCCTGGGTTTTTTGTAGAGCTACACCAGGCCCAGTAATGGTAGAAGTCATCCCTGATTAGTAGCATGGCCTCTTCCACACAACTCCAGGTCTAGCACAGGCAGCAACCAACTGTGGATTGCTTTGTAGCTCCTACCAGGTAGTCCTTGGCTCATCACAAGTAGTGGCTGACCTTTACCTGCACCAGAGTCCCTTCCAAGAGGCCCCAGAAAAAATATACCTGGAGGTCAGCTTTAGACCACAGCAGAACATCACCCAATTAGTCTCACAAGCAGCACACTGACAGGGTGGTCTCATCAGACACCAAAGCCTACTGGGGTGAAGCCTACTTAACAGGGTAAGTCCCACACGCAGCAGCCTGAGAGGTATAGATGTGGCCAAACCCCACAACCAGTCAGCCTGAGGGTCAATCCACCCACTGACATGACAATAGAAGTCAAGGTTAAACTATAATAGGAATGCACACACAACCCACACAAGGGACACTCCTGGAACATCCACAGCAGCTCACAAAAGCGCACCCCAGCTGCTGGCCAGCCCCACTGCAGCCTACACCATCGCCGGTGACTCATTACAGCCCAGCTCCAGATCGAGCTGTTGTTCACCATCTTAGCTGTAGAAGGCACAGCACACAGCGTCACTGGCCCATATGGGATCCGAACTGGTGGCCCTGCTGCTCAGAGCTCTCACTCCCAAGCCAACTCTTAGCCAATGAGCCACTCTGCTGGCCCACCATAGGATAATTTTTGAAACCACAAAATTGACTTTGTTGGACGGAGAAATGGGAAATAACTGAAAAAATATTTTTTCCATGGGGAAAGTATTAAACCAAAACCAATCAGCATTAAACTGGAAAAATAAAATGTGACCATGAATAAATTGAACTAGAATCTCTAGGAGCATCCGCAGATGCTTCAGCTATCCCAGTGGTTCTTTACAACCCCACCCCTTGTGGGCCCCAGTGCTGGTGTACAGTTAGCCTGCTGTGTGACCCTGGAGAAGTTAAACAACCTTGCCCAGCTTTCCCACTTGCTAGGCCAATAAAACCTGCCTCTCATTCAGTGGCCCTTGTGAAGATGAAATAAAATCTGTTATAAACCTGTTCTGAAAAAGAGCTCTGGGTGTATTTAAAGGATTTAAACATAGCACAGACCTTTATTTGAATAGCGTTAATACACGTTTTTCACCTGTAAAGTGGTAATAATTCTAGTACCACATATACTGTCACTCTAGTATCAATGGGTGAAGGGGCCTTCACCCCCATTCCCTTTAGTGCCCTGTCTGTATTCTTGGCCTGGCCTGGCCAGAAGTCCAAGGCAGGGTTACCATCCTTGCCCAGGAGGACCCTGCTAGCACTTCTGTGCTCAAACAGGGTTGTCCTGGGAGGGATTACTTTCTCAATGTGGGCTCTGGTATGTCTGACACAGCTTGCATTTTGAATAAAAGCTGAATGTCAGCTTATTATATCACATAGTTTGATTTTGGTGTTAGATCTGGTACAGAGCAGAATGAGTCTACCTGTGATGTTTTCAGTTGTCCGGCATTCTGGGAGGAGGGGCGGTCACTTGGGGGATTGAAGGGCCACCTGAGTTTGTTGGACTCTAGCTCAGTGCTTTTGCTTCCAGGAGGAGGGACATCAGACACATCTCCTGTGCCTGTGGGTCCCTCAGCCTCATGTCTCTCAGGCTCTTCCCTGCCTGCTCTGCCCTGCCACTCCTCCATTACAACTCCAGGCAGGCAACATCACTGTACTTATGGAGGTGGTGGAAGATAGAGAGAAAATTCCCTCTCTAGACACCCTCCACTGTTCTAGTGAAGCCTGTTCAAGATGTCCTGTGTGCTGAGCTGCCAACCATCCCCACTGGGAAGTGGTGGCCAGTCTGCTAAGGTATCTGCCTGTGTTTCTTGCCTTCCTTCCATGCCTTGTTTCCATTTTGCCTCACTTTTGTTGGCTTGGGATTATACCTTCAAATAAAGCATCTGCACCCAAGCTTGCTGCAGTCTTTGTATCCTAAGGAGTCCAAGGTGAGTCCAGGATCTCCTCAGTGCTCATGAGCTACCCCACTATGGTGTCAGGTGTCTCTCAGGGCCCCTCAGGAGAAGCTGCAGCCCGCATTCCAGCCCTTACGGGCCAAGGCCTCACTCAGTCACTCTGTAGTAAGTGTACTCCCTCTCCCAGTCCAAACATCTCCTGGAGATAAAGCCGAAATTGACACTATGGAAAAAATGCTGCATTTTGTAATAACTACAGCTCTTTCAGAAAAAGGCATAAGGTGGAAGGAGGCTGCCCCTGGGCAGGTAAACTATGTCCTGAAATATTAGAACAGGAACGAGGAAAAGCACATGCAGCCCTTCACGTAGCATAAAGCCATGTCTTCTGCACACTTTCTTTCCTCCTAATCTTCACTCTTATGTGCAGACAAATGCACGGTGGACATCCATCATCTATCTCATGGGGAGTGTTCCTCCAAATGCATTCTGGAAGAAGGCTGTGAGGAGGTCTTGGGTGATGGGCTGGGGTAAGAAAAAAGGAGAAGGAAATTCAGGGGCAATCTCTCCCCTGATCCCCCATGAAGGAAATGATGCCATCGCCTTCAGCATACTCAAGACACTGCATGTACCCCTCTGAAGCTCTCTACACCCCAGCAGCAAGGCTGGTGTTCCTTTGCCTCTTGCACAGGCTGCAACACCTGTGCACAGCAAGTGACACTGCATGGTTGGCATAGAGACAGAACATGTAAGCAGGAACTTGTCTAGCTGATGGCCACTGAATCTTCTGAGTGGGGCTGGAGGGCAGTGCGAGGACCTAGAAACTCACCTGTCAGAAGGTGACTGCTGAACCAATCTGAATGCAAGGGAAGCGGTGGGTAGAGCAAGGACCCAGAAATGACACGTAGGTAAAATACACGTGTGGGGAGTGTTGAGAAGCAAATATCATGAAGAAAATGCCACACTTAATGATCTCTTCAAGGAGCTCTTGGCAAAACACACACACACCCACACACACACCCACACACACGTGCAGAATCTCTATGTTATTTGATTTGCAGTAGATCAGAAGTCTAGGCAATGAGCAGGAGTCCACAACAGTTCCCTGCTCCCTCTTTTGAAATCATCTTACCAACCTCTCATTTTTCCAGAGGCAAATCAGTGTGTTCTTTTGATGTTAAGAGACGGGAGTTTTGTTTTTTTATTTGTTTGTCTTGGCCCTTTGTTGCTTTCAGTTTTACATCCCACATATCAGTGAAGCCATATGGCTCTTGACTTTTTCGCAGACAATAGCTTAGTGGTTACCAGAGGGTAACGGGAGAGGGGGGTGGTAGAAGAGGGTAAAGGGGATCAAATACATGCTGATGGCTGGAGAACTGACTCTGGGTGGTGAACACAAAATGTAATATATAGATGATGTATTATAGAATTGTATATTTGAAACCTATGTAGCTTTACTAACCATTGTCACCTCAATAAACTTTAATTTACAAAAAAGAAAGAAAGAAAAAGAAACCGGAAGGTGGGGCTAATCATTCAAGTCTTGATGGCCCCACTAGTTGGTTCTTTTATAATACAAACAACACGGTGGCTCAAAAACCAACTATGAAAACAAAATCCAACAAATGGCATTATTTGGTAGTCTGCCAGGAAACTGCCCTCACTCTCCTTGAGAGGCAAGGCACAATGTCCTGACAGCAATTATAGAACAGTTTGGGTTCTTCCTGGGAAACAGGCTGAAAACCCTGAGAAAAATCCTAGGAACCAGCCATAAACAATTAGTATTAATATCCAGGGTAAAGATTCAGAAGGGAAATATTTAATTCCCTTTAGAACAGCAATGGTGTCCCTCATGTGTTCTACCAGGGCTTATTTGAGCGACAGGTTTTCACACTCAAAATCCCAAATTGTTTCCCTCCACCTTTGCAGAATTTGCAGAGCCCCTAATTTAGAGGGGAAAAGGCACTGCCTGTGATGTACTTGACTTATATATCTACTCTGCAGAGGAAAGTCAAATTCAGGAGAAACAAGTACCTTTAGTATATATCATTACTCAGTATTACCTGGTTCTCTTCCATAATTTAATATTATTCAGTCCTGATGGAGTCAGATGGGGGAAGGACAGACATATCCCTGGGAATGATAATCAGAATACTTGTTTCACTGAGAAAACAAAAACAAAGGACTCTACACTTAATATGCTTCTTCTCTATACAGGGATTCATAATGTCTAAACAATGCCCATGGTTTCTTTTAACGCTACTTGGGTGAAATCAGTCACCAAGTACTTAATTACTAAGCACCACCCCGTAGGTGGGCAATGAGGCTGCAGCAGGGTGGAGATCTAGGCTCTGCCCCTGGAAATGTGAGATGGGACTGGCTGCATGACTTCTTAGGGCCTATATCCTCATTTGAAAATGTGAAAAGGAACACTGCCCTCAGAGGCCTGCTGCAGGATGTGAGTGAGGGATGTGTGCAAATGATCAGCATGGTGCCCAGCACAGCAAATGCTTAGTCCTCACATCCTCCCTTCCCATTTTACTCAGATTCCATGGCCTGACGTCACAACTGCTCCTTTGTCTACGTCACTGAGTTCCTGCATCTCTTCCTCTGTGGTCTTCTTCAGGCATGTTGGCAGCCCTGGCACATCACCCTTCTGCCCACACCAGGGCTGCATGTGCCCTGAAAGAATATTGCTAGGGGAGCCCTGCAGAGGTCCTGGCTGCCAAGGCATGCTCACCTCTACCAGGTGCCACAATCCTGCCATGCCCTCCCTGGCACGTGCCCCTGGTACAGGCCCGTCACTTTTCAAACTTCAGTACCGTGTGCCTCGTCACAGCTTCCTGTGCAGCTCCCATGCATCTCCTGCCACTCTGTATGAACTCATGAGCTCCCTCCACTTCCTGCTCCACATACCTGCTCAAGAACATCTCTCCAGAAATTCTCTTTCACCAGCTCCCCACCCCCAGTGAAACATTGATTTTCCCTGTTTGTTGGATCATGTTCATCAGCATACAAATATGCTACAATTTCTCCTACTTAAAAAAGAAATGCTCTTGATATCACTCCTCCTATTAGCTACCACCCATTTCTCTCTTTCTGTTCATAGCAAAACTTTTCAAAAGAGATAACTTGAGGTACCACATCCAACTCTTCTTTTCCCATAATTTAAGAAATACTTTTTAATTAAAGTATAACATAGCTACACAAAAGTACACAAATCATAAATGTGATGCTCAGTAAGTAAGCAAGTTTTCACTTGCTGAGCTTTACACTTATGGGTATGGTAGCAAGTGTGTAGCCAGCACACAGGAGTCCCTCTTGTGCTCCCTGCACAGTGCCCGCTGTTCTAGTTTCCAGCAGCATAGCTCAGTGTCTCCTGGATCTTTTTCTCCTGTTCTCTCTTGAGCCCACACTCATGGGCTTTCACGTCCAGCACCCCCAAGACTGCTTGTCAATGCTGTCACTGGCCTCCTCATTGCTGAGAGCTTAACTCTCAAACATGGTCTTAATTCCTGTTCTTAGCCCACACGTCTCCCTTGGACCCCTTGCCAAATGTGCACATCCAGCTGTTGGTGCCTCCACTTGTATGCCACCAGGCATTGTAAACCTGCCAGGGTCAAAGGATCAAAGCCCAGCTCCACAGTACCTTTGGCACACAGTACCCTCCACTTCCCCCTGGCCAGTGGAGACTCCACTTTTCAACCTGTCCTTCCATTCTCCCCTCATCTCACACCCGCAACAGAAATCTGTTGGCCACAACCCTTCCACAATCCATGCTTTTCACTAAATCCATCTTCTCACTTTTCACTAAATTCTCAGCCATTACTGCAGTCCACAGCACCAGTGCCTCTTCTGGATGATGACACCAGCCTCCAGCAGATGTCCCTGCTTCTATGTCCCTGCAAGGGCCCTCCACATACTTCCTTATAGGAATTTTTTCTCTCCCTTGCTCAAACACCCCAGTGGCTTCTCACCTAAAAAGCCCAGTGGGCTCTACCCTCACCTGCCCAAGTCTTGTTACCTCTCGGGCTTCACTTCCTACTTCCTCACCCAAAGGGCACCTGCTCCAGCCATGGTGGCCTCCACATTGTTCTCAAACTCACCAGGCATGTTCCCACCTTAGGGCTTTTCACTGGCTGTCTCTCTGCTGGAAAAGCTCTTTTCTCAAGAGATCCTCATGTCTGAGTCTGTAGTTTTATCATGAAATGCTACCCTCTAAGAAAGCCCTTCCATGACCACCCCATTTAAAAATGTATGCCTCATATCTATTTCCAAATTAATTTTTCTTCTTTATAACTTATCACAATTGGGTATTCTGTAATTTACTTTTGTTTGTTTCCTGACTCTCATCACTAGAATGTCAACTCTGTGAAGGTGGGGTTCTGTTTTGATCACTGCTATATACCTGCACACAGAGCAGAGCCTGATGATAGTAGGTGCTCAGCAAATGTCGGATGAATGAATGGATTTCATGTACACAGTTACTGGCCAGGTTGGGCTCCTGTTCTTCTAGGTTTTAGTACCATAAAGAGATTTCCTTTTTTCCCTTAATTTGTCCAATTCCCTTTGTTGGTGCTATTCATAAAATTCATAATCTGATTCTTTTCTCATTTAATTATTGTTATAATGTTGCAGTTAGCAAAGAAAAGAAACATTTTATTAAATGAAATGAAATAAAATGATTAACATAATAAATGCACAAATGCAGAAGATATCTGCAGTAGATGCAGGGGATGGTACCCTTAGGTCTAGTGCCCAGTTACAGACCCAATGCCTCTTGGGGGAGGGTCTCCAGCTTCAGTCTCAAGATGGCACCTGCCACATGGGATTGAGTGAAGGTGGTGGAGATAAGCATCACAGCCCTTTCTAAAATGGGCTTCTCTTCCTCACTACACCACCCTCCAAGCAGGGTGGAGGACCAGATTTAGAAGCAAGTACTGTGCTTCTATTTATGTTTCCAAACAGATAAAAGTCAAAGTTATACTGCAGAAAATTTGATTTTTTTAAATTAAAATTTATTGGGGTGACAATTGTTAGCAAAGTTACATAGATTTCAGGTGTACAATTCTGTAATACATCATCTATGTATCACATTGAGTGTTCACCACCCAGAGTCAGTTCTCCTTCTATCACCATATATTTGATCTCCTTTACCTTCATCTACCACCCTCCTCCCCCTTTACCCTCTGGTAACCACTAAACTATTGCCTGTGTCTATGAGTTTGTTTCTTCATTTGTTTTTCTCGTTCTTCTATTGTTTTCAGTTTTACATACCACATATCAGTGAAATTATATGGTTCTCTACTTTTTCTGTCTGACTTATTTTGCTTAGCATTATAATTTCAAGACCCATCTATGTTGGTGCAAATGGCATTATTTCATCTTTTCTTATGGCAGAATAGTATTCCATTGTGTATATATACACCACAACTTCTTTATCCAATCATCTATTGCAGGGCACTTTTGGTTGATTCCATGCCTTGACCACCATAAATAAAGCTGCAATGAACATCAGAGCACATATATGTTTACAGATAAATGTTTTCAGGTTTTTTGGATAGATACCCAAGAGAGGGATTGCTGGGTCATATGGTAATTCTATTTTTAATTTTTTGAGGAACTTCCACACTGCCTCAATAGTGGCTGCACCAATCTGCATGCCCACCAATAGTGTATGAGGGTTCCTTTTTCTCCACAACTGCATAGAAGAAAACATAGGTACTAAACTTATGGACCTTGGGTTCAAAGAAAATTTGATTTTAAGGATTAGAAATATCTATATTTGCATCATGTACCCATACTTGCTACCTCTCTAATTTCTATAAATAAATCCCTTGAAATTCAGTTTTTATCCATAAAATGGGTATAATACTTTTCCACCTTTCAGATTCATTGCAAAGATTAAATAAGACAAAATGTGCATATTAACTAACTCACAGCAGTGACTCAGCAAATTATGGATTTATTTCTATCCTCAACATCAATCAGAAGCATAAGTTACTAGATGTATTTACCAAAATTGCATACAACACTTTCCTCTCCATAAAGTGGTTTATGAACCTTGCTCACATTGGAGATGGATCAAACAATTAACACTGTTGGAGTAAAATGAAGTCGTGGACAAATGTTACACTTATCCTCCTCCATGGTCCTCCACACTGAGTGCTTAATCACAGTCAGGCTACAGTCCTCCACATTGAGTCCTCAATCACAGCAAGGCTCAACCAACTGCCTTCTTTAGAAATGGCTCTGAGCCAGGCTGTCCTGGCAGTCCCAGCCCACTACCAGTCAGCTCTGGCCTTAGACACCATTCAACCTCACTGAATCCTGATGTCATGGTCACAAAGTGATGTAGTGGCAGTGCCACAGCAGACTTTCTACAAGATCATGTATGTGCAACAGCACTAATCAAACTGAAGCAGCATCAGGTTCAAATGCAGGTTCCCAGGATGCACCCCCACTCCCAGAGGCTCTGATTAAGCAGATCTGTGGTAGCGTCACACAGTGTGCATTTCCAACAGTGCTGGGGATGCTGATGCTATTGGTCAGGACCATTCCCTGAGAAGCCAGATGCACAGTATTTAACATGGGAGCAACACCTAGTAGATCACCATATGTCACCCAGTTTACAAACACTTTTATTACTACCATTACTATTAATACTATTTAACACCTCTTGCAAATTATAAAATCTGCTGGAGAAAAAAATCCTGTGTGTCTTTCCAGTCCCTTCTTCTAGGAACCCACATGTGTGCTGACAATTTGGATTTCCAGTAGAGCGTGTTCAGCACCTGCTGATTTCCAGGAAACTTCTGCTTTCCAGGAGCCTTCTAACTTCACTTCTCTAACCCCTGCCTGCTCTATGCCACATTTAACACCATTTTATGGGTCAGGAAACTGAGGCATGGAGAAGTTGCCTACTGACTTGGGCCCAGCTGGAATAGGACAGAACAAAAAATATCTCAGGTTCTATTAAGTCTAGAGGCCCGATTAATTTGTCTCACCACTTCTCCATGTTATCCAACCACTGAGATTTTTGTTTCATTTTCCTGGAATGGCCTTTTATGTTCCCTTGACCTCATTGAGTGGTTGTTCTGACAAAGTGCAGACACTGCCTAATTGCCAGTGACTACTGACATACACTGTGATATGATCTGTGGTAAAACAAAGAAAGAAAGAAACAAACAAACTAAAGTCATACCGATGTCAAAGATTTCCTTGTGAACAGCATCTGGAACTTGAGGGGTCTTGGCTTCATCAATATGCTGATTACTGTACTCTGACATCACCACCCCAGCCCTCAGCACCTCTGGGCAGTAGGAGGCACTGGAGACAACCACAAAGGACCGTGCAGAGAGACTTTTGGACTCTCCAGTGCCCCGCGTAGAACTCCCAGCTGGTTTGCCCAGGAAAGCCCTGATTTAATTTAGTGTAATAACTCTCAGAGTATGTCTGTTCTATTGCATGCACACACTTGCCCTTTGGCAGCTGCCTGCTATCTGAGTACTTGCTGAAGATTTTGTGTCTGCAGTCAGGCTATAGAGGCACAAACAGCATGCATGGCAGGCTTGTGGCTGTGCTGAAGCCTGTGTGCCAGAGGTGGTTGCCTTCAGGTCTGCAGCAGAGTACAGAACCATACAGCTGTGGACTGTAAAGGAGAAAGCTGGTCTCAGCCTGGGAGTTCCCATGTGGAAAGATTTGGATACAAGCCCTGTGAAGGGCATTCGCCTCCAGAGATTTCTTCTCTTCTGTGATCATCCTCAAAACACAATGAAAAGAAGGACTGAGAGCTGGGGAACTCTGGGGTCCCTCTTTTTATTCCAACACTGAATGCAACCCCTACACTTTTGCTTTTGCCTCTGAGAGATATGATCAGAGGCCTCCACAGAAACTGCATTTCACATTCACTGTTGAACAAATAATTAGAATCCTCTTTATCATTGAAGGTATTAAACTTCATGACTTCTCAGGCCCAAGTCTAAGAGGTTCTTACCATGTGAAGAATAAAATTACTTTTTGAGAAATACTAGATTTTAAATGCCAGTCTGTGCAATTGTGGCTTTGATTTTTATTATAATACAATCTTTCAGACAAAGATGCTGTGCATAGTTTTTCCTGCTCCAGAGACAGAGGCTTCACCCTAGGACATGTGGGGCAGCCAAGATAAAGGACTGCCTCTCCATCTGGTCACATAGGCCACTTTTCCCTGTGCTCTCGCCTTTTATTCAGGGCTTACCCCCTCTAGGTACCCTGCAGATTTGTTTATGTGATGTCTACTCTCATCAATTTGAACAGGTAACACCTGTCCTAGTAGAATCCAAGATAAAAACAATCAATCCTACTCTAAAATTTGGCAATCAGAATAGAGCTCTGATGTCACTGGTGCCTGCCTGCGCAGGAGGTGAGGGTACAGGCTTTCCTTAGTGGGCTTGGTCCCAGGAGGCTGGGAGTGACTGACCCTCTTTCACCTTGCCGTGTGGGGGGACTGGAATGCAGAAGAGAGGGCTGATGTCATATATTCAGCTCATGGGAAAAGCCAGACCTGCCCATAGTGTGTGAGAAGCCAGTTCTCTTTGGTCCACCCTGACTTTCACTTTTGTAGTGAAATGACTCTGTCAACATGCAGTACATTCTCTAACCCAGGTTCCAGGTGCAGTGTACACAGGAGTGGGTCAGCTCTCCACCTCCGGGGTCTTCTTTGAGCATGTTCCACATATGGAGGGCATCTGTCCATATGCTTTCTCCAGGTCCCACCCTGGGTTCTAGTCATCAGCGTACACAGTACCCACATCTTCTCCTCAGGGTGCAGGCACACCCAGGCTTCGCTCTACCCCACAGCCACTCAGGCCCCTACCAGACAGGACAGTCTTGATTTTCAGCCCATGCTTGTGTCTCAAAAGAAGGGGGGGTCTTTTTTGTAGGACAAACTCACACAATAGATGTTCAGGCTGACCCTCCAGGCCATCCTTGGACATGGAGTAACCACTCAGCCTAACCTCAGCAGTGCAAGACTTTCCCATCACCCACTACCCCATCCATCATCCTCCAGAACCAAGACCACAGAGCAGTGCTGAGCAGGGCCCCACCTCATCCTGCAGCTTTCCTACCCCTGCTGAGAAGCGCCTGCCCTCAGGAGCACCCCTGCCAGTCAGTTCACTGTTCTCCTCTACTCCTCCGTGGTGTCAGGAAAGGAGGGTGGGGGCAGCCAAAAAAGAAAAGGGCCTAAAGGGGCTCTCACCAGTCAAACAAAACAGAATCAGTACTGAAGTCAGCAAGAAGCAGTGAGAGGCCACTGCTGGGCTGGGTTGGGCCAGGGAATTTATTTTCAAGCCAAGAGAAATAAATAAATGTTTCAAGCAAAAGACCTGCCAGAGTCAGCTGTTTGCAGCTTCAGCCCTAGAGTCCTAGAAGCTGGAAGGGGACCCCAGAACTGAGGGAAATTCAAGGAGCCTCGAGGACATCAATGAGCATGGTGTCATGCTCATCTTGGCCAGCCTATGGAGCTGCCTTTCTCTCTGTTTGGTTGGGATGATAGTGTGGGGTATGGTGATGCTGAAATCTCATGCTTTAATTGGCAAGTATAAACATCTTCCTTTGATTAATAAAAATGGGGACATCGGTTATTTCTGAAAGAATATTTTTCATTTGCTAAAGGAAATCTTTCAAAAGCTGGGTTCCATGAAGGCTTAACAAGGAGGATTCTTTGCAGTGAAAAAGGGCTGGGAACCAATATCCTTAGAAGCCCTGGATGAAGGAAAGCACAGCCACCAATTCCTCTAGCAGAACATTAATTTGGGATGAGTATACACAGGCTGTTGTGAAACTAGAATCTATTTTATATGCATGCACCTTTCATAAAGAAAACAAAACTACCTTCGTCTCCTTTCTCAGTAAGTTAGACGTCATCGCCCTGGGCACAGCGCTTCCAGCACTGGGTCAATCCTGCTGGCAGGGCCCAAGTTCCTACTCAAAGGCCAAGCTCCCCAACCTGTCTGCTTTTTCCAAGTGGACACCTGTTTCCATCACTGAGCCCTCTTCCTGAAGACTGTCCTCCTTGCCCCAGGGGTCACAGGCAGTCCTATGATAAAAATGAGGTGAGGTGGCCTTGACCTCCCAGGGTCTATTCTCCAACCATAAAGTATGGACCCCTCTGATAGCATGAGCTGAATGGCTTCTTGGGCTCTCCTCATCAGCCTGGGTTTGTTGTGTGTGTGTGACTGACAGAGAGAGGACTTACCTCATGGGACAGGTAGAAGGCCGCGATACCCAAAGGCCAGAAGCAGCAGAGCATAGAGAACACGCTGAGGCCCAGGTGGTCCCGCGGAGGCATCATGAGGAAGTTGTCCTCGCTTTCCGTGTCACTAGAGTAGTTGCTCTGCAAGAGAGAAACAGGTGGGGATGGAACAAGGGAAGAGAATTGATAAAGGAACCGCTCTACAATGCCCTCTGGACATGGAAGTGGAGGCTGGCATAAGGAGAAGCCCTCGGGGAGGTCACTGTTGTTGTGATTGCCTGCAAGTACTTCCCTCCAAAAGGAAACCCCCAGTGGAGGGAATTTTTACCAAGAACAGAAAGAGAAAAATCCCAGGTACAAGGCTCTTGAGTCATTCCACAGAAGATAAAATCCTACAGAAGCCAATCACTTCACAGATCTTTGGGATGAAGTGCTGGACAGTGGGGGTAAAGGTCTAATCTATCAGAGGATAGAACTGAGCACTCTCAGAAGGCACACATACATATGTAAATACTACTCTTTATTTTGAGACAGAAGGATTTTTGAAAAGCAGCTAAGATGATTCTAACACTGACCAAACCTCCCTGCAGAGGGCACAACAGTGCTCCAAGGTGCTAATGGGCTGGGTCCTGCCAATGTACTTCCATTTCTACATGCCTGAGTGGAGGATGCTTTTGTCCTTATTGCTTATCCCATTTGCTGGGTCCCCCACTGTGAATTTTCTCTCCTCATCAGCACATGCTACACTCACACTGAGTCATCCTAAACCAGGGTCACTCTATGTGCTTATTTTACTCCAGCTTTTGTTTCCTAAAAAGGAAATGGAGCGTTTCCTCCTGACAAAGAGGGTCATTAGCTTCCTAGCTCTCTTTGTGAGTGCGGGAGCTTGTTTAACAAGCGGCCTCCTATTGCAGGCTGGAGACATTCTGCACTAAACTGCAGTGCACTCTGGCAACTTCCTTAGGTGGCTTCAGAGGAATGTGGTCACTTGAAGCACCAAACACTCAGGTGGGTGCTCGACGTGAGCCTAACACCTACATGGACAAACTTTGCACCAGGACCACCCCAGCAGCCCACCTTCGTATCACCTCTGATATTCCTACTCAGACACAGATGAAACCCACAGGTGATGATGGTACCCTTTTTGATCTTGGTTAATTAAAATACACATAAAATGCCAAAAAGAGACTCTAATCAGTGTGCAGACAGCAGAGGTGCTGCAGTGAAATGATAGAAGCTTCATGTTAGGACTGTTTTTTTCTAGTTGATTGAGAGAAAATAGTGGAATACTGAAGGGCTCTCTCAAATCACAAGCAAGGGCCTTCTCTGGAGGTCTGATGGGATTTCGGTGACACACTGTCTACATAGCACCCATCCGCCTCAGACCTGCGGATCAGGGGCTCTGAGTCATCACTTCTCAGAGAGGGCTAGCCCCTTCTTGCTGGATGGGCACTGACTGTCTCTGCCCAGGTTAGTCAGGACCAGTAGTGAGTTTGGGACCACACAGCACCCCCTCCACAGAGCTGTGTCTATGAAATTTATATATTTTTTGTCTTGCATCATCACCTCCTATATGGTCTCCTCAATAATAAAGGAAAAAGAAAATTACCATTTTTATGTCTGTCAGAGAAGGGAACTAAACAGCTCTTAGGAATGCATAATTCATGAGTGAGATTCATGGGTGGAGACTGAGGGTTGGTTGGGTAAAGATGCACATGTGCCACCTGGTGGGAATTTAAAATATTTGATTTGAATGAAGGCTGTGCAGTGTTGCCAGGCAGGGTCTGAATGTCTTAATAGCTGCTCCTCTCCACAGACAAACAGCAGTGTCAACTCCGTGGTCTCCAAACCCATACTCTGGAAATAAGTTGTTGGGTTCACCGCTCCTTAACAAAACTTAGACAAAAGGTTTTTGTTCCAGAGACTTTATTGACCAGGCCTGGTGACTGTCTCTCTCTCTCAAGAGAAGAGATCAGCCCCTAAGTCTTGGCGGGTGAGGAATTTATAGCTGAAGCTGGATACAGAAGCAAAAAAAAAGTGGTTAGTGTGTAAAAAGGAAAAATAGTTAGTTTATCTTATTTTAACAAACTATAAAACATAGTTAGGTTATTATTTTTAATGAGCTAATACATAACTTGCTTATCTTCTTGATGGGCTATAAAACATGACTTGTTTATCTTTTCCTAACAAGCCATATACTTTGTTTATCTTCTTTTACTTTCTTGACAAGACAATTTGTTACGGTTTTTGCGGAAGCAGGAGCTTTTTAAATTCCTCTGGGCGGGGGTACTCTCCGAAATGAGCTTGCTTAGCCTAGGGTCTGGGCCTGGGTCCCTACAAAGTGACCTGGAGTGTCAAGGCTGTGTTGGAAAAGATGAACTGCACTTTGAAGTGCTCTCTGCATGAAGTTCTAGGAAAGTCTGGGAAGGAAGGAAACTACAGTGACAATCTCAGAGTGGGCCATGTCCAAAGATCCCACTTGGAGGCATGGATGACCAGGACTGAAAAGATAGCCACTTCTTCTAGCCCTCAATTCAGACCCTGAGCTAATGATCTTCATGCTGATGGGTCAAGATGCTGCTGGTGGGTATCCTCGCACATGTGCAACAACTCTGTCTATGGATATTTGTTTAGTTTTTGTTGTTGTTGTTCACAAAGTGTTTTATGTGTGTGTACCTGAGCTGGCTAGATTTTCACAGCAACTCAGTAAATAAAAAAATAGGTGCTGTTCCTATCTTTATTGTTATTTCTATTTTATAAAAAACAAAGCTGGGCTCTGAGAAATATTGCCAAATCACAGAACCACTCAGTCAGTGGCTGCTCATTCCAGAGCTCTCTACTGTGTGTTGTGTTTGGACATCAAAAACATGGCTATAAACAAACTCTGTTTTGCTTCAATTGCTTCTTATCCAAAGATAAGGTGCCTCCTCTGCCTCAGGGATTCTGAATACTTTGCTTCTTGAGTGGTCTGGTTCATGGTGGTGACAGGGAGGCCAGTGATGATAGTGGTCAGTTGAGAGTTTTCCCATTCAAATAGCCACTGCTGTGTGAACTGCTGCTCAGACCACATAGGAATGCTGGCAGCATTTACTTTCATTTTTGGAAGCTGCTTAGAATTACACCACTATCCCCATGAAACAAAGAGTTAGATTTCAGGGCACCATCTCGCCAAAAAAAATCTTTACAGATTTTTATTTAGAAGCATGAGGGAAGCACACTCTGTAAATTACAAAGTTGAGGCTACATGGCACCAAAACAATTAGTCAACTGGTTAAGATATATTTTAAAATAGATTCTGACAAATTACAGGACAGATGAAACAGCTCAGCTATTTTCATGTTCTTTTTTCCATTAGTGGGCTATAAGTGGCCATGGGCATCATGCCACCAAATAGCAAGAAGAGGAGATGAGCCTGCCTGGATGAGGCTATGTACACACCAATAAACCAAGTAGAGAAAATACCCACAACCACCACCACCAGGTGAAATTCATCACCCACAGCAGCTGTTTCTAAAATTTTTCTTCATGGGTTTTGGAATTGGAATATTTGCAAAGCAGACTGACAACATTCTAATAGAGGTTACAGCCTATGTGTAGGTCCTCCCTTTTGAGCTAAATCTTTGGAGGAGGCAAATGTTACAAAAAGCAGAGAAAATCAGGAACTCCTGGGTCCCTCCCCTGGTACCCTGCTGGTCTTCCTCCCTACCACCACAATCTGCCCATTCTGTGTCCTGTTTTCATTGTCTCCCCTCCATGGGAATGCACTTAGTCACCTCAGGGGTTTCTTCCTTGGGATACTTTAATAAAATAATCATAATGCCAGGCACAATGCCATGTTTCACAAGTCATAATTTCACATTCATTCAGCTCCATGAACAACTGCTGTGAGGGGGCAATTTTAGGGGTGGGAAACTGTGGTCAGCCATGTCACTTTGTCTCATTCAGGCCTTACTCATCACCCTATTACCTCCCTTTGAGCCTCATGCTGCCCTCTTAATTCCCCTTGGCCTTCTCTGCTTGCTAATTCTGGAGATCATCTACCTCTCTGCGTGAGTGAGAAAGTGCCGGACTGTTCCTGAAGCAGCCTGGAATCCAGGACTTCCTACAGAGGCTCTCTTTCCAAAAGCTCAGTCTGAAAAAAACATGGACATGCTTGTAGGGATGTTTGTTTTAGAGTGTTCCAGAGAGCACTGTTTTAAAACAGCAAAATTACAGGGTGACAGATACTAGGCTAGTTTCATTCTTTTGCATGAGGTTTCCCAATTCTCCCAGCACCGTTTATTGAAGAGGCTGTCTTTTCTCCATTGTATGTTTTTGGCTTCTTTGTAAAAAATTATCTGTCCATATTTATGTGGGTTTATTTCTGGGTTTTCAATTCTATTGCATTGGTCTGTGTGTCTGTTTTTCTGCCAATATCATACTGTTTTGAATATTATTGCTGTAGATAGATAAGCGATAGATAGATGATTGGATAAAGAATATGTGGTATATATACATAATGGACTACTATTCTGCCATAAGAAAAGATGAAATAGTGCCATTTGTGACAACATAGATGAATCTTGAGGTTATTATGCTAAGTGAAATAAATCAGACAGAAAAAGTCGAGAACCACATGATTTCACTGATATGTGGGATATAAAACTGAAAATAACAAAGTAACAAGACAAACAAATGAAGAAACAAAAACTCATAGACACAGACAATAGTTTAGTGGTTACCAGAGGGTAAGAATGGAGGGGGGTGATAGATAAGGGTAAACGGGATCAAATATATTGTGGTGGAAGGAGAACTGACTCTGGGTGGTGACCACACAATGTGATATATAGATGATGTATTACAGAATTGTAACTTGAAACCTATGTAACATTACTAACAATTGTGCTCCCCTATAAACTTTAATTTAAAAAAATACATACATACTTAAAAAAGCCCAGCAAAATTACAAAAGAATTCTACTTAAAATTCTGTACAGTCATGAAAAATGCTGGTGCAGATGTTTATTTATTGTCCTGAAAAGATTTTTATAATAACTGATGGGAAAAATCAGGGTAGAAAGTAGAATATATCATATTTCCTCCACAGTGTCAGAAATTAGATGCTTCTGGATGGTGGGCATATCGTTGACTTTTTTCTTCTTCCTTTTTGCATTTCTGGGTTTTAGTTTTTCAACAATAAGCAAAGTTTATTTGGCAATGGATATTTAAAGGTGCAGATGTGCTAACAGCTGCGGGGGCTTCTACCATCTCTCTGTCTTCACAAAAAACCCTGTGGAATATGATTTCCCTAAGATTCAGCATGGGGAAATCACATAATGTGGGCCCACTTCTCAATGAGCAGCTGAAGTAACAGGATCAGGAGGAACCCAACATTACCTGAGGGAGTGCACTGAGATGCAGGTCAGACATGACTACTGGTCCCTTGGACCTGTCTCACTGAGTGTCGAGACCAGAGGCCCATGTTGTCCACATCTGTGCTAACTAGTGCACAGCCATAGCTGCATGGAACTTAAATTATCTAAAGTCAAATATACCTAACAATTAGTTCCTCAGCCACACTACCATATGCCAAGTGCTCAATAGCCAGAGGTGGTTAATGCCTATCACAGTGGATAGCACAGGCATAGAGAATTTCCATCATCTCAGGAAGTTCTACTGGACAGCACTGTCTTATGGGCTCTGACCCCTATTAACTTTGACCTCACTCTCTTCCACCCACAGGGAGCTCTGTGCTGTTCCCCCAATATGCCCAGCATGCTCCTGCCTCAGGGCCATTGCACTTGTTTGCTGTTCCCTCAGCCTGGAACTCTCTTCCCCAGATACATACATGACTAGCTTCCTGTAATGCAGGGCTTTTCTCAAATGCGACTTTTCATCAGAGCTTTCTCAGATATCCTGCAAGACTGTCATTGCTGTTTCCCACCGCTATCCCCTTACCAAAGGTGGGTATCCTTTGCTCTTCAGATGGTGCTGGCTTATATACTGTGTGACTCCTTTCCTCTTAGCACCAGGAGGGCAGATATTTTTGCATGTTTTGCTTACAGCTATACCCTAAGTGCATACAATAGTGCCTGGCACACAGTAGGCACCTAATGTACATGTGTCAAATGAATGAATTCATGTGTACCCTTAGTCAACATGGATAGCAACAACTGAAGCAGCAAAGCTTCCAGAGTTTGCCCAGAGTTCCCTGGGCTTCCTTTGGGCTTATCAGCATCCATGAATGCATTCACTGTCTACAGCCCTTCTGCCCCAACTCGGCTCTTCTCCTTCCCCACCTAAAATGCCTTCCATATGTGTTCCAGCATGCACATCCTAACCATACATTTGATACCACAGGGAAAGGGAGGGAGAATGATGATTCTGTCAGGTTCAAGGCCGTCTTACTTAGGGAAGCTGATGAACAGCACCAAGAATAAACCATGGCCAAGATTCAGGCTGGTGGATGAAGCTCCCCAACTGTGTGTCTGTCAGAGGCATATTTGATATTCTATGGTCTTGGAAACCAGCACAGAGCATAGTATCCCCATCTACATCAGAGGAGTGGAGAAGTGTGGGTAACCACCTTTGATACCCCAGAAATGTCACTTAACAGAGCTTCTACTTCCACAAAAGAAAATAACTCCTAGTGAGCCATGTTGGGAAGGCCAATGTCTGGGTTTTGAGCCCAAGGGTCCTTGGAGGGCCAGCACTGGGACCATCATCCTTTACCTGCAATATTGTGGTGGGTCCTAGGTGTCCACTTGTGTTCACTTAGGGGTTATCTATGGGCAGCCTGGCTGTGGAAGACCAGGTGAAATCAATCTAAATGCACCAGGCTCTCCCCCAAATCTTGCAGCCCACTGGCCTCTGCTTTACCCAAAATCAGACCACATGAAAACCATAGATGTCTGCTGACAACCTATTCTGTTTAATGCACACATGGCTTGCAGATGCAAAGATACATAGAGATCTGCATTGAGATCTGGGGGTTCAATAACATGGAATGCAAGAAAACAATATTTTAGTTTCTAAACAAACTTTGCCATATATTATTAACTAATTATTTTGGGTATATAATTTAGTTTTCTCTCCTATTAGGTAGTAATTTTCTTGTAGATAGAGACAATTTTCTACACTGGTGTGACAGAGGCAAAAGTAAGTTAACAAAACTCCTCTATTTAACATGAAACTGCTTTTTTGTGGCCCTAAAGAACTTGTCTGTTGAGCACATTGTTGTATGGGCCATGTAGAGAACAGGGCAAGGGGCTGGAAAGAGCCCCACTGTTTTCACAAATTGGTATGGATTTGGGGATCCCTAGGGATACCTGTGCAGGAAAGGTGTAAGGGAGAGGGGGAGAGGAGAGAAGGGCCAGGGGGTGTCATTTCACTCTCTATTCTAATTCCTAAAACCTGGGAATTCGGTTATTCTTTGTTAACCAACTCTCCATTGATCTCCATTAATTCAGAAGTAAAGAACAGGAACACAAGATTTTCTAATAAATATGTATTTCCAACTGCAAATTGTTTGAGTTGCTCCAGTAACAACAATCTAGATCTGTGCCCCTTCTGTGTTGCTAAAAATGGGAAAACATCCACTTAGCCATAGTGGTAGGTCTAGTCCAGGGGTTGGCAAACTTTTGAGATGGAAGAGCTGGCTAGTCTAACCAGTTGGTTCCCATTTGCTTTTGGGGGGACATCACAGAGCACATGATGCAGGTGGTAGCATCATTTGTCATTTAAAATGAGACACTTCCATGCTATAGTTTATGCAGTGGGCCTAAGGCCTCTGTGAAGGTCAGGGGATGGGATAGACAGCCTTCAGTTCCCAAACCTTCTTGTATCCAAACAGTTTCAACTTTTCCTGTTTTGCATGTTGGGTTCCCAGGCAAACTTTTATAAAACAAATGGCTTTCAGCTAAAAAAGGAAAAAAAATGTTAGAAAATATGAGAGTTAATGCATCACTGAGAAGCAAAAAAATTTTGGCCTCCTGCTAGGAGGCCAAAAATAATAAACATAAATTATTTTATATTCCCTGAGGAGAGAAGTATTTTTAGAAGAAAGTAATCCAAGTAAAAGTTTAAAAATGAAACTTTCTCAAGTTGGGGGGAAAATAAAGATAACTCAGAAGAGAAATAATTTATTCTGTTCTTTAGATTCCACATATAAATGAGATCATATGGTATTTGTCTTTCTCCATCTGACTTATTTCACTTAGCATAATATTATCTAGTCCATCCATATCATTTCAGATGTTAAAATTTCATTCTTCTTTATGGCTGAGTGATACTCCATTGTATAAATGTACTACATTATCTTTTTTCTTTAATTAAAATTTATTTGAGATGACAATTGTTAGTAAAGCTACATAGGCTTCAGGTGTAAAATTCTGTAATACATCATCTACATATCACATTGTGTGTTCACCACGCAGAGTCTGTTCTCCTTCCATCACCATTTATTAAATCTTGTGTATCCTCATCTACCACCACCCTCCTCCTTTATCTCCTGGTAACAACTAAACTATTGTCTGTGTCTATGAATTTTTTTATTTGTTTGTTTGTATGGTTCCATTGTTGCTTTCAGTTTTACATTCCACATATCAGTGAAATCCTATGGTTTTTTACTTTTTTGTCTGACTTATTTCACTTAACATAATAATCTCAAGATCCAGCCATGTTGTCGCAAATGGCACTATTTCATCTTTTCTTATGGCAGAATAGTATTCCATTGTGCATATATACCATATACTCTTTATCCAATCATCTATTCAAGGACACTTTGGTTGTTTCCATGTCTTGGCCACTGTAAATAAAGCTGTAGTGAACACTGGAACACATCTATCTTTATGAATAAATGTTTTCAGATTTTTTGGGAGAGGGATTGCTGGGTCATATAGTAATTCTATTTTTAATTTTTTGAGAACCCGCCATACTGCCTCCCATAGCAGCTGCACTGATCTGCATTTGCACCTACAGTGTATGTGGGTTCCTTTTTCTCCACAGCCTCTCCAATACTTGTTATTATTTGTCTTGTTGATGATAGCTATTCTAACTGGTGAGAGGTGATCTCTCATTGTGGTTTTATTTGCATTTCTCTGATGATTAGTTATGTTGAGCATCTTTTCATATGTCTACTGACCATCTGTATGTCCTCTTTGGAGAAATGTTTATTCAGGTCCTCTGTCCATTTTTTAATTAGATTGTTTGTTTTTCTATTGTTGTTGAGTTGTATCATCTCCTTATATATTTTGGATATTAGTCAGATGACATGATGCTATATATAGAAAACCCTAAAGATTCCACCAAAAAAGCTATTAGAAATAATAAACAAATACAGTAAACTTGCCAGCTACGAAATCAATGTACAAAAATTCATTTCATTCCTAACAATAAAATCTCACAAAAAGAAATTTAAAATTCATTTTGCAGTTGCAACAAAAATAATAAAATACCTAGGAATAAACTTAACCAAAGATGTGAAAGACCTATACACTGAAACTATAAGACATTTTTAAAAGAAATTGAAAAAGACACAAAGAAATGGAAAGACACTCTGTGATCATGGATTGGAAGAATCAACATAGTTAAAATGACCACATTACCCAAAGCAATACACAGATTTAATGCAATCCCCATCAAAATCCCAATGGCAGTTTTTAATGAAATAGGACAAAAACATCATCAGATTTGTATGGAATCACAAAATACCCAGGATAGTCACAGCAATCGTAAGAAAAAATAATAATGCTGAAGGTATCACACTCCCTGACTTCAGCTTGTACTACAGAGCAACAATAATCAAAACAGTATGGTATTGGCAGAAAAATAGACACAAAGACCAATGGAATAGAATTAAAAACCCAGAAATAAACTCACATAAATATGCACAGATAATTTTCAACAAAGAAGCCCAAAAATATACAATGGAGAAAAGATAGCCTCTTCAATAAATGGTGCTGGGAGAATTGGAAAGCCACATGCAAAAGAATGAAACTACACTGCTATCTGTCGCTGTGTACCAAAATTAACTTATAATGTATCAAAGACCTAAACATAAGATCTGAAACAATAAAATGCATAGAAGAAAACATAGGTACTAAATTTATGGATCTTGGGTTCAAAGAGGGTTTTATGAATTTGACTTCAAAGGCAAGGGAAATAAAAGTTAAAATAAATGAATGGGACTACATCAAATTAAAAAGTTTCTGCACAGCAAAAGAAATCATTGACAAAATAAAGAGGCAACCAACTGAATGGGAGAAGATTTTTGCAAGCAACACTTCTGATCAGGGGTTAATATCCAAAATATATAAGGAATTCATACAACTCAACAACAAAAAAACAAACAATCCAATTAAGAAATGGGCAGAGGACCTGAAAAGACATTTCTCCAAAGAGGATATACAGATGGTCAGTAGACATATGAAAAGATGCTCAACATCACTAATTATCAGAGAAATGTACCACATTTTCTGTTTAAAAAAAAATTTTTTTTAAATTAAAGTTTATTGGGGTGACAATTGTTAGCAAAGTTACATAGATTTATATGGTGATGGAAAGAGACGCTGGGTGGTGAACACACATTTTCTTAATCCAGTCATCTACTGATGGGCATTTTGGTTGTTTCCATGTCTTAGGGAATATGTTGTAAAGATTTTCTAGGGTGTCAGATGGGCACATGTCTTATTAGGGAGACCTCTTCATGGACAATGTAGATGCCTGACCACAGTGCTGTACACCTGAAGCTGAATAATATTGAATATCAACTATAATTTAATATATATACGAGTATAGTCACAGGATGTGGAGTACAGCACACAAAATGGAGTCAATGGAATTATAACAGCTATATATGATGTCAGAGGGGTAGATTGGGGTAGAGAGTTATCATTTTGTGAGGGGTGTAAATGTCTAACTATTACATTGTTTTGTACACCTGAAACTAATAAAAAAAAAGAAGAAGAAAAATCAAATCCAACACCAGTGTCTTACATTTTCCTCCCATGGCCCATAATTTTGGGTATGTCTGGGTAAACAAGGTGCACACAGCTCTGCATTAGCCACCCTTCAGGGATCACCTTTAACCTTGCCCTTATCTTCTGGAAACTCCCAATTTGATTCTGGGGTCAGGGTGGATGATTGTAAATATTTAAGAAAATTATTTGCTAAACAGATTCTGCGTGGAATAAACCAATATTTAGTGTGAAGTGGGAGGATGGAAACTAAACAGACACACCTTAGTGGGTCACCTCCAAGAACAGTGCTCTTTGTTCTATTTCTTGAAAGTTTGTTTTCCTCATTTGTGGTTGGAGATTCAGGACTTAACTCCTACTGTATTCCCATGATCAACAGACTTGATGAGTTTCAGATCTTAATTTCCTGTTAAAAAAGGTTCAGCCTTTTGGGGCAGGCATCAGGTTCCCAGAAGACAACTCTAGGAAGAGTCTCTGCAAGGCTACACTGGCATCCACTATGGTCAGATAGCAAACTCAGCAAAGGCAACTAGAGGAGGTTGGTGATGCACAACCATGGTTTCACTGGCCAGGCCTGGGCATTCTGGGGAGATAGGTGTTCCTTCATTCAGAGCTGCTGTCAAGAAAGAAACTTCTGCTGATGGTCAATTGTCCTGGACAAAGTGCAAACTTTGTCTGAGGAGTGACTCATTATCTTCTAAAAGTGACTGTAGCCTTGGGGTCTGTAATATTCTGGAAGCAGAAGCCAAATGAAGCAAAATTCACTAAGATTCAACTTTGTGTGTAGCTCCTGGTTTGTCTTCGCTTGTGAAGGTGGAGTGTGATGATAATTATACTAGAGGGCTGTTATTCAATAATTTAAAACTTGTCTTCTAACTATGGGCATTTAATCCAATGGTTGGATTAGAATAACAAGCTCCATGTATGACTTTCCCTATCAGGGTAGGTCTTCCTGTGGCATGGAAGGGCTCAAATGCCCTGGGAAAACAGCAAAATACTTTCTTACAACCCATTTTAGTTTTGGTTCCCCCCTAGAAGCAGATTTTGAGTAAAGGATTGACCTATGATTATTTCTTTGGAAGGTGGCCATAGGGAAAACTGGCAAGGAAGAGGAGAAGTGAGACATGGAAGGGAACACAGCCAATAAAGTTACCAAGGCAGTATGGTACCTCTGTGGGTATCTGGAGTCTGGTTCTGCTGGACCTCAGGGAGCCAGAGTGAGACCATTCCCAGAGTAATCCCACCAGAATAAACTATCTCCTGTCAGTTATTGGGTGAATGCCATGCATAGGGACAGAAATTCTCCCATACTCTGCAGGTCAGGCTTCAGGTCCTCAGAGAAAGTTTTTATATAGGCAGAGGCCAGATTAAGGTGCTTCTCCTATATGGGTAATACCTGAATGGGGGCTGAGAGCACTGGCTGCAGAGCCTGTGAAGGAACTGGGGGGTGTTCAACACCCTAAAAGCTTCAATCAGGGCAACATTATGTGGAGCAAGACCACCATACTCAGTGAACATCTGGAAGGGAGTGTGAAAATGTGGGACACACAAAGGACACTGACATCCAGGATGATAAACCCCATTCAACTTCAAATAAATAGGTGCAAAGAATAAATACATATTATGTGTTTTCTTTTTTTAATTAAATTTATTGGGGGGACAATGGTAAGAAAAATTACATAGGTTTCAAATGTACAATTCTATAATACATCATTTATATATCATGTTGTGTGCTCTCCACCCAAAGTCAGTTCTCCTTCCATCACCATATTTGATCCCTTTTATCATCTCCTACCATCCCCTTTCCCCCCTTATCCCCTGGTCACTACTAAACCATTGTCTGTGTCTATGAGCTTTGGTTCTTTATTTGTTTGTCTTATTCCTTTGTTGCTTACAGTTTTATATCCCACATATGAGTCCTATTGTTCTTGATTTTTTGTCTGACTTATTTCATTTAGCATAATAATCTCAAGATCCACCCATGTTGTTACAAATGGCAGTAGTTCATCTTTTATTATGGCAAAGTAGTATTCCATTGTGTATGTATACCACAGCTTCTTTATCCAATAATCTACTGAAGGACACTGGTTGTTTCTATGACTTGGCGACCATATATAAAGCTGAAATGAACATCAGAGCACATATATCTTTACGGATAAATGTTTTCAGATTCTTGGGATACATACCCAGGAAAGGGATTTTTGGGTTATATGGTAATTCCATTCTTAAGTTTTTGAGGAACCTTCACACTGCCTTCCATGGCAGATGCACCAATCTACATTCCCACCAACAGTGCATGAGGGTTCCTTCTTCTCTACAGCCTCTCCAATACTTGTTATTATTTGTCTTGTTGACGATAGCCATTCTAACAGGTGTGAGGTAGTGTCGCATTGGATTTTGATATGCATTTCCCTGATAGCTAGTGAAGTTGAGCATTTTTTCATATATCTGTTGGCCATTTGTATGTCTTCTTGGGAGAAGTTTCTGTTCATATCTTCTGCCCATTTTTAAATTAGATTGTTTATCTTCCTGTTGTTGAGTTGTATGAGTTCCTTATATATTTTGGATATTAGCCCCTCATCAGAGGCATTGTTTGCAAATATCTTCTCCCATTCGGTTGGTTGCCTCTTTGTTTTGTCAACGGTTTCTTTTGCTGTGCAGAAGCTTTTTAGTTTGATATAGTCCCATTGATTTTAGCTTTTATTTTCCTTGTTTTTGAGGTCAAATTCATAAAATCCTCTCTGAACCCAAGGTCCATAAGTTTAGTACTTATGTTTTCTTCTATGCAGTTTATTTTTTCAGGCCTAATGTTTAGGCCTTTGATCCGTTTTGAATTAATTTTGGTACATGGTGACAGATAGCAGTGTAGTTTCATTCTTTTGCATGTGGCTTTCCAGTTTTCCCAGCACCATTTACTGAAGAGTCTTTCTTTTCTTCATTGTATGTTTTTGGTTTGTTTGTTGAAAATTATTTGTGCATATTAATGTGGGTTTATTTCTGGGTTTTCAACTCTATTTCATTAATCTGTGTGTCTGTTTTTCTGCCAATACCATACCGTTTTGATTATTGTTGCTCTGTAGTACAAGCTGAAGTTAGGGAGAGTGATACCTCCAGCATTGTTCTTTTATCTTAGGATTCCTTTGGCTCTTCAGGGTCTTTTGTGATTCCATATAAAAATGATATTTTTTCAATTATTTTTCTTTTTCTTTTTTTAAAATTAAAGTTCAATAAGGTGACAACTGTTAGTAAAGTTACACAGGTTTCAGTTGTACAATTCTGTAATATGCCATCTATATATCACATTGTGTGCTCACCACCCAGAGTCAGTTCTCCTTCCATCACCATATATTTCATCCCATTTATCCCTTTTCTTTAAAAAATGTCATTGGGAACTGGCCGAGTGGCGCGATGGTTAAGAACTGGCTTGGGACACCAGAGGACCCTGGTTTGGATCCCACATATGAGGGCCAGTGACATTGCCCTCCACAGCTAAGATGCTGAACAACAGCTCGACCTGGAGCTGGGCTACCAGGAATTGCCGGCGATGGTGTAGGCTGCAGCCCTGTGGCAGTGGGTTGCCATGGGCTACTGTATGTAGCCAGCAGCCAGCGTGAGCGGCCAGCAGCCGCAGTGAGCGGCTGTCCAGAAGCCGGTGACTGATGTGCCTTGCCAGGGAAGAGCGCAGTGATGGTGCCAACTTGGGCCAGTGAAGCAACATCCTCCACAACTAGTCTGAAGAACAAAATGACCACAACTTGTCTGTTCCTCTTCCCCAATTCCCCAGCACTGTTCCCATCCCCCCAGTTTCCCAATTAAAAAAAAATCTAAAAAAAAAATGTCATTGGGATTTTGATGGGGACTGCATTAAATCTGTATAATGCTTTGGGTAATATTAAATGCCATTTTAACTATGTTGATTCTTCCAATCCATTAATATGGAATGTCTTTCCATTTCTTTGTGTCTTTTTCATTTTCTTTTAAAAATGTCTTATAGTTTTCAGTGTACAGGTCTTTCACATCCTTGGTTAAGTTTATTCCTAGGTATTTTATTCTTTTTGTTGCAATTGCAAAAGAAATTTTTTTAAATTTATTTTTTTGAGATTTCATTTTTAGTGTATAGAAATACATTGGATTTTTGTACATTGATTTTGTAGCCGGTAATTTTACTGTATTCATTTATTATTTTCTAATAGCTTTTTGGCAGAGTCTTTAGGGTTTTTTATACAAAGAATCATGTCATCTGCAAAAAGTGCCAGTTTAACTTCTTCATTCCCAATTCAAATGCCTTTTGTTTCTTTCTCTTGCCTGCTTGCTCTGGCTAGGACTTCCAATGCTATGTTGAATAACAGTTGGTGATAGCAACAACACTATCTTGTTCCTGAACATAGAACAAAAGGCTTGAGTTTTTCACCATTAATTATGATATTAGCTGAGGGCTTGTCATATACGGCCTTTATTATGTTAAAGTATTTTCCTTCTTAACACATTTTATTAAGTGTTTTAATCATAAATGATGTTGTATCTCGTCAAATGTTTTTGCTGTATCTATTGATATAATCACATGATTTTGTCCTTTATTTTGTTTATGTGGTGTGTCACATTAATTGATTTGCGTATGTTGAACCATTGTTGAATATCTTGTTGGATGAACCCTGCCACTTGATTGTGATGTATAATTTTTTTAATGCATTGCTGTATTCGATTTGCTAGAATTTTGTTTACAATTTTTGTATCTGTATTTATCAGAGAAAATGGTCTGTAATTTCCTTTTTTGTGTGTTATCCTTACTAGGTTTTGGTATCAGGGTAATATTGGTCTCATAAAATGAGATAGGGATTATTGTTTCTTCTTCAATTTATTGGAAGAGTTTGAGTAGGACAGGTATTAGATCCTCTGAGTGTTTGGTAGAACTCAATAGTGAAGCCATCTGACCCTGGACTTTTGTTTTTGGGAAGGTTTCGGATGACTGATACAATTTCCTTACCCTTGATAGGTTTATTTAGATTTTCCAATTCTTTGTGATTCAGCTTAGGAAGGTTATATGTTTCTAAGGACTTGTCCATTTCTTCTAGTTTATTGAATTTGGTGGCATATAATCCTCCATAATATTCTTGTATGATCCTTTGTATTTCTGTACTAACTGTGGTAACTTCCACTCTTTCATTTCTGATTTTGTTTATTTATGTTTTTTCTCTTTTTATCTTAGTGATAAACCCTGGATAAGGGTTTGTGAATTTTCTTAATCTTTCCAAAGAACCAGCTTTTTGTTGCATTAATTTTTTCTGTTGTCTGTTTGTTCTCTATTTCATTTAAGTCTGCTGTGATTTTTATTATTTCCTTCCTTCTGCTGATTTTGGGTTTCATTTGTTCTTGTTTTTCTAGTTCTTTAAGATGTAATGTGAGGTTATTTATCTGGGGTTTTTCTTCTTTCTTGAGACAAGCTTGTAATGATATAAATTTACCTCTTATTACTGCTTTCACTATATCCCAATAACTTTGATAGGATGTATTTTCATTCTCATTTGTTTCTATGTATCTTTTGATCTCTCCTCTTATTTCTCTTTTGACCCAGTTGTTCTTTAAAAGTATGCTGTTTAGTATCCACATATTTGTGGTTTTTCATGCTTTCTTCTTGCAGTTATAACCAGTTTCAAAGCCATGTGATCAGAGAATATGCTTGGTATGATTTCAATCTTCTTAAATTTGCTGAGGCTAGTTGTATGTCCCAATATATGGTCTATCCTTGAAAATGTTCCATATACACTGAAAAAAATGTATAGTCTGGTATTCTAGGATGAAGTACTCTATAAATGTCAATTATGGCCATTTGTCCTAGTGTGTCATTTAAGGCTGATATTTCCGTATTTATTTTCTGTTTAGCTGATCTATCCATAGCTGTCAAAGATGTATTTATTCCCCAACTATAACTGTATTTTGTTTAATTTCTCCCTTTAGTTCTGTTAGTAATTGCTTTGTATATTTTGGTGCTCCCTGATTGGAGGCATATAGATTGATAAGTGTTTTGTTTTCTTGTTGTATTGCCCCTTTATCATTATGAAATGTCCACCTCTGTCTTTTGTTTTTTTTTATCCTGAAGTCTGTTTCATCTGATATAAGTATGCATACTCCCACTTTTCTCTGGATACCATTTGCTTGGAATGCCAATTTCCACCCTTTCACTTTGAGCCTATATTTGTCCTTGTGGCTGAGATGTTCTCTTGGAGGCGGCATATGGTTGGGTTTAGTTTTTGATCCAATCTGCTACTCTGTGTCTTTTTATTGGTGAGTTCAGTCCATTTACACTTAGGGTGATTATTGATATATAAGGATTTCTTATATCCACTTTGTCTTTTGTTTTCTGGTATCTCTGTGTCTCCATTGTTTCTTTGCCTTTTTGTATTTTATTTCAAAGTGGTGGTATTCTGTGATTTCTCCCTCTGTGTCTTCTTTTATGCTATACATTTTGGTTCTGGGTATTTTTTTTTTTTAGTGGTTACCATTAAGTTTATGTAAAAGAAAGTTTCTTGCATACAGTATTCCTTTTTCTTCAGCATGTTTTTTATCTCCATTTCCCTTTGCAGATTCAGATCTTTACTCTCTCCCCTTTTGTTTTTGTTGTCACAAATTATCCCTGCTTATGCTGGGAGTTGATTTCTGAGTTGTAGTAGCAAGTTGTCTTTTTCTTCTCTTTTTTCCTTACAAAATATTTTATATTCTTTAACCTTTTTGTTATGTGTAAGTGGATATTGCCCTATTTTGTGTAGGGGTTGCCATTTCCTGCTTCTGTCTATTTGCTCATAATGTTGCTCATGGTTTTGTGTGCTTTTGTTGTTTGTGTGTTTCAGGTCAAATAGCCTCCTTCAGTATTCCTGTAGTGCAGATCATGTGTTAGAAAATTCCTTCAGCTTCTGTATGTCTGGAAAGGTCTTTATTCCTCCTTCATATCTAAAGGATATCTTTGGTGGGTATATTATTCTTGGCTGATAATTTCTTTCTTTCAATAGTTTGAACATTTGATTCCACTCTCTCCTGGCTTATAGAATTTCTGCTGAAAAGTTAGTTGATAATTTAATAGGCTTCTCTTATAGGTTACTGCTTTTTCTCCCCTGGCTGCCTTAAGAATTCTTTCTTTGTCTTTAATTTTGACAGGCTCAATACAGTGTGCCTTGGAGAGGACCTGTAGGGATTGAGGTAATTAGGTGTTCTGTTTGCTCTTTCGATTCAAGGGTATGGTTCTTTCCAAAGTTTGGGAAGTTCTCATCAACTCTTTGTTTGAATATATTCTCACTTCCCTTCTCCTTCTGGTATGTCCATTATTCTTATGTTGCTCTTTCTAGTGGAGTCCGGAAGTTCTTGTAGAGTTCTTTCATTCCTTTTAACTCTCAAGTTTCTCTCTTCTTCCATCTGTGTCATTTCCAGATTTCTATCTCCAATATCACTGATTGTTTCCTCCATCTGATCAGCTCTGTTACCAATGCTGGTCATTTCATTCTTCGTTTATTTTATTGAATTCTTAATCTCCAGAATTTTTATTTGATTCTTGTTAAAATTTCAATCTCTTCAGTAAAATATTCATTTTGGTCTTTGGTTGTGGTTGAGTTCATTAAACTGCCTGTGTTTTCTTACATCTCATTGAGTATTTTCAGAACTGCAACCTTGACTTCGCTGTCATTTAAGTCACATATTTCCATGTCTTTAAGTTCATTTTCTGGGGACTTTTCATTTTCTTTCTGAGCTGCCTTGTTACTTTGGTTATTCACAGCAATTAATGAATTATTATTTCTCTTTCTGGGCACCTACAGGAGTGGGTTCTGTAGCAGGTTGATAGAAAGAGGTCTTTCTTTTGCTTTCTAGTAGGCATTGCTCAAATATTTTATTTTCTCTACCATTGCAGCTTTTTATTTCTCTCATGCTGTATAGTTTTATTTTCTCTTTTGCTGTTCTGGACTCTCATGCAATGGAAAATGGGCTTCTCTTCTGTAAGCAGGTTACCTGGGTCTCAGGGCACCGCCTCCATGGGAGGATGTGGAGGGCGATAGAATTTTGAGCTTCTGAAATCTCAGTGCTGCCCCTGCAGCCTGATGCAGAGCCTGTGTGTTTCAGTGGCTATGGTGGCCCCCGCAGGAATCTGCCCAGAAAAGTTGGGGTGGTGTAGGCTGTGAGATGCAGCTGGTGCTTTTGAGGCTCTGAGTAATGCCGACTACCCACCCACAGCTGTCTTGCCCCTACAGCTCTTTCCCCATCACCAGAATTAGTCAAACCCTGTGCATCTGTGGCTGTGGGAATGTTTCTCCAGGTCTCAGGGCTGTAGATATTCTGTTCTTTAATGTGACATTGCTACCCTTTGTTCTGGAGCCTGTTTCTAACACTGGGAGGGTGGGCATGGGGTGAGCTCTGGGAAAGGGGCTGGGCGGGGGGGAGAAGTTGGCCAGGCTCCGTGTCTTTGTTTTCTGTTTTCTGCCTGGCAATGAGGGCTTAAACCACAGTAGTCACCCTTCTGCATTCAGTCTTTGCTCTGAGGTGTCTGCCTCGAATGCTGGGTTCAGCCATATTATAATGCTGATTCTTCAGGAAATACTGTGGGCTGCTGGAAGTCCACCTGCAGCCTGAATTCTTCCCTCTCCGAGACTGCAGTGAACTGCAGACTGCGTCCTGTGGCCTGCAGCCCACATCTCTGCACTTTCCCTTCCCTCCTCCCCTGATTGCCCAATTTGCCCACCTTCAGGTGATTCGAGACACGGATCTCTCAGACATGCTTTTGTGTTGCTTAAGTTATCCTTTGTTGAATTATAGCTGTTCAGTTTGTTGTAACTTCCAGGGGCGATTTCAAGAACTCCTCATGCTGCTATTTCTGTAATGTAATCTTATATCGTGTGTTTTCAAAGACAGAATTGAACAACAATTTCTGAGACTTGGTGTAAAATAACACTACATGAATCAGGTAAAAGTGAGCTGGGTATAGCAAGCAACCAATGTATGTTGATAAGTATATTATTTTTTCTCTCTCATATGTCTTTGTTTTCACAATGTCAATATAATTGAGTTGTATACTGGACCTCGGATTTTGTGATGAAATTGAGATTGCCAGTAAAGGACCTAGGACGAGAGGCAGAATCACATGCAAAGTGGCATGCCTTGATGTCCTTAGTCATTTTGACTTTGGGGAAGAGCCAGAAGTTGCACTGTGCCAGATGCAGTGAATAAGGTGGATGAGAACACATCATAATGTTGTTATTTGACAGAAATTGCTGTATACCAAAAGTGATGTGTGACACAAAGCATTGTCATAATGCAGGATGATTTATGCCACATTCTAAAACACACTCTCTCTCAGATGTAGCTCACACCCGACTGACTGCATCAAACAAGTTGAAACTTGTCACACACTGTTACTAAAGTTCGACATGCCGCTTCCTGTATTGAAGAGCCCTGTCTTTTTGTTGGATGGCACGTGGCAGCAGCATTCACTGTATTTTTTGATCACAACAAAAAGTTTCCATGTCACACATCACTTCTGGTATGGCAATTTCTGTCAAATAAAAACATTATGGTGTGTCCTCTTCCACGTATTCACCGGATGTAGCACCATGTGACTTCTGGGTCTTCCCCAAAGTCAAAATGACCATAAAAGGTAAACATTTTTTAATTGATTCTGGACATCGAGGCAGCCATGACAGTGCAACTGAAGACACTCATGAAAGAGGACTTCCAGAACTGCTTCAGAAAGTGACAAGAATGATGGGACAAGTTGTGTTCAAAGTGAAGAGAAGTATTTGGAGGGGGATTAATGGCAATGTGTCTTTTACTGTAATAATTTCTTTTTTAATTTAAACATTCACCATATGTTTTGATCACACCTCATACTTTAAATTGATTAGTTTTCTTTTGGGGATTAAACATTGCATCCTTTTTTTTCCTACTTTGCTTTAATGGAAACACTGTAAGCATTATGGGAAAAAATACTGAATTCACTTTTTTCATGACACATGAAAAATTCATTTTACATTGTAATGTGGTATTTCATCCAGTTTGTCCTCTTCATGTTTCCACAGAGAAGCTTCTTAGTGGCATTTTGGTATCACACACCTTCCCAGAGAGGCATAGCATATCAAACATCTCAAAGAGATATGCCTGAGCTAAACAGGTTAAAAGTGGCTTCCAGAAAAAAGCATGGACACTGTGCAAAGACAGGGCAACTGAGTGTCCACTGCCAGAGTCACATAGCAAAGGACTCTTGGGGGAATCTGGCAGAGGATGGCTCACAAGTGCCCATAGTAATGCTACCCATAGGTTGCCTAACCTCAGGAGCTCAGAGAAGAATAATGGGCCAACGTTTAGACTAACAAGGGTGAAGAGGAATGGGCTGGGAATCAAAGGAGCCTTCTCAGGAATAACGGGCAAGTCTGGGGAATGTTACATCCATCCATCCACAATCATCCATCTAGCCAACAGTCTCTGAGCTTCTAGTAAGTGCCAGGAATTATTCTAGATGCTGTGGAGTGATACAGGTAAACTCCACAGTTCTCCTTTATTTGAGACCAATAGGCATCTATAATTGAGTTTTTTCAGAAAGGCAACCTTTGGTTTGGAAAATATTCTAATTCTTACAAACTATACAGCCCACTTGGGCTACCGGTGCTTTCAGATGTGTCTGGCTATAGTCCATGGGCCAAGGGGCTAAGAGAGACTAGACTGGGCAGATGGTTTCTGGAATCACCTAAACACCAGATTCTCCCTGTTCCGTGTTTCAGGCAGTTGGCTTTTCTTTTTGTAGTGATGGAAGATGCAGATTCGAGATCTCACATCACACAGGGGTTGCTGGCTTTGATACAAGCCTGAAACTTTGAGAGGACAGAGGAGACATCAAGCAAGTCAGATGGGGGATCCACATTCTACCCATTCTGGAGCAAGAAAGACACAATTTTCACTCAAGCCAAGAGGTTCTGGTATACTGGGTGGAGGACAGGGCTAGATAGCATCTGGGGACTAGAGATGGCCACTAGGGAAAGAGCCACAGTAGGGAGCTGGAGAGAGGCAGAGCCATTCCTGATAGGCACAAAGCCCTCTCAGAGCTGACAGTTTGTAGAGAAGGGAGATGTTCCCAGGTTGAGATCCGTGGGGAGAAGTATACAGAAAGGAGTGCAGGCAGCCTCAGTCTGCTTCATATATTTAGATCATTTCTGGATTATCCATTTTTTGGCTCACTTCAAAAGGGATCCAGAATGACTAGGATGGCACAAAGAGTAGAATACTGTCCTACCAGGAAGAATGGTGACATCAAGAGTGTTATGCCCAGAACCTGGCACCCTTAGGTGGGAGAGTGAAGGGGTGAGAGTTGTCTTAACATGTGAAGAGCCATCCTTAGAAGCAGGCAGGCATGGATCCCTGGGCTTCTAAAAGGGGCGAGTGTTGGAGATTGCATCCAAATCTACTCAGAACAGGCTCAGGAGTTCATACAATAAGATGTTCAAAAGCAGTTGCTCTTGGTTAAGATTGTGGCATATACAAATGACTTAGACTGGTGGTTCTTAAATCAGAATCACCTGCAGGCCTTTAAGAAAAATACTGACCCCAGATATTTTTATTTAATTTGTTGGGGTGTGGCCTCCACATCACTGTGTTTAAAAAAGAGAACTAAGGAGGAACAGATGACAGCTGAGGATAGGGGTTCCGGACTGAGCACAGACCCAAGGACAGAATAGGTGTTGTATGGGCTACCTACTGCCTTTTGGTTGCTCCAACTTTTATTCTACCTCTTTCTATTTTACAGTCTACAGAGTAAGATCTTTCTGGCTAAAACAACCTTGAGATTTCTTTTCAAATAAAATATCAATAGCATGTCATTCATAACATTTTTCACATTCTTCTTGTTCTTTATTTGGAATCTTTGTTTTTGAAAATACAATCTGTTCTTGTGTTTCAAAATGGTGCCAATATTGCTTGGGAGAAGTTTAACATGTGCTGCTCATCAGCAGTACCCAAGACAGAAAGATATTGGGATGCTACTGAAACTGACCATGTGCCAGCGGGCCTGAGTTCCACTTCTGTTTTTTGCATTTGATACAAGTGACTTTTTAAAGCACTTTACTAAACAAAGTCAAGGTTATATAAAGTTTTCACAGAGAAGACTCTCAAGCTACTTGGTTTCATTTCCATTAAATGGAGCTTTCTCATAGATTCATTTATACATCAATAAATTAATCAACACAAGTGTTAATTATGTGCCTACTCTGTGGAGCTCTAGGCTAAACACTGGAGGCCTATCTAGGAGTTTATGCCTCTGATCCTCACTCTAGAGGCTGTAACTCACTCACCTACAGCCCTTGTGGGAAAAGTGGTCTTCAGACCATCAGGGCATAACTCAGATTTCAGGTCCTGAGGGCCAGGTTCTCCTCTGTGGCACTTTGCCTGAAACCCTCACCCCTTCCTTGACTTTCCTCCTCATCTTTCTTCTTCCACTGACTGGCTGATCTTACCCAGGAGAATTTCTGAGTGAATCACTTGCTCATTAATCCTCATTGATGTCTGCTTCTGGGAAACTCAACCTAAGATGATTGTCTCAAACAAGAAAAAAAAATGGAGTAAACAAACATATAAACAATGGTGCTGAAACTGTGACCTGGATGCTAGCAAGAAAGTAGGCAAGTGAAGGGCAAGGGAAAGAACAGTCCAGGCATAAGGAATTGCTGAAAAGGCCCATGTGGTGGTTGAGACATTGAAGGAGGCTACTGAGACTGCAGAATGGGGGCGAGGAAGCAAAAGGCATGGAAGCAGTAGGAGAGGGGACTGCTCATTGTGTTCCCTGAAGGTCACCAACCGGGAGTCTGCATTGTATTTAACTCTGAGTGATCAGCTACCTAATGATATTTTAAAAGGGATAAAAGCAAAAATACTGGAAGAGGAGACTGAACAATCGACTCATCTATTCAAAGGTTTGATTTTTCCTCTGTTTTCCAGAAGAAACATGAGAGTAATGTTCCATACAATCTACCATATCCAGATTTCACCCAGCATAGGCAAGTACAGTAGTGGATGGTTTGCTGATGAAATGACTATCTTCTGATATTTGATCTCAAGTTGCAGAAGGCCCACTCCATTTCATCCTGGCTCCCTCCACCACCAAGCCTCCCTAAAACACCCCTGTTGTCTCTGTTAAATCATTTTTGTGTCTATATTTTGAAGTCTAAACCTGCATGGATAATGTCTTATGTAAGGTTGTAAGATTCCAAGCAATGTATTCTGTTTCTAACTATACTCCTTTAACTCTGAGATATGTTATCTGCCTTCACATATTCTATTTGTTTTATGATTACACAGACTTCCCTCATATCCCTTGGTATTTCTCACCTTTACAAACATGAGATTTATAATTATTTGTCTTCTAACATATGGCAGCACTACAGATTGGCTTACTTTTTGCTTATAGGTACTTTTGAGGTACAATGTGAAACTTACTGAAGCCTCAGATTAACTGTACAAAGGAGACATTTTTCAATTAACACTGCTGTACAATGGCATGCACCTCTTTTTTTTGTAGATTTTTAAAGACTGGAAAGGGGCTATTTTTCCTAACACAGTCTAGCATTTCTCTGGTGACAGGTTCATGACACACAATGCAGTTCTCATTATCTAGAAGGAAAACATAATTTCTTGTGGGATATTCAGCCAGCTACAATTTCTATGACAGCCAAGGTAGTATTATCCCACTTCCTTCCACTTATAATGAAAATACAACCCTCATTATAGATCAGCCTGGATAAGAATCACTCAGCACACTTTCCACAGTAAAGGCTTCTTTCTTACCTCCTTCTATTCCTGTCTCCTCCAAATGAATAGAAGCACCAGCTGTACACCATCATACCAGGATCCATAAAAATAGAAGTGTTTGTTCTTCATCCATGTGGACATCTCCCTCACCCTTCTAATGATTTGAACAGGTACAGCTCCTTGAACAAACAAAATGCTTCTTATATGAAAATCTAACTTAAAAATCCCAGTATACTGAGAGTCAGTAGAGCTGCACCTTCTCTCACATATTATAGTTTCTTTCTACATATGAGAGTTCATCATGCATCCAAAACTACATGTTGTTGTTGTTGTGTGATTTTTTTCTTCTGTTTTTAGGAAACACTGTGAAATGGTTTTTGCTAGAAAAAAATGAAAAATATTGGTAAAAATAAAAGTTGGGCTAATCTGGAACTTTAATAGCTTGGTGCAACAGTAATTGCAGTTTCAGACCGTGAATTTTAAATTATTATAACTAGGCTCAATCACATCTTTATTAATCAAAATAGGAACCATTACAATCAAGAAATAAGTTTGTTTATTCCTGTAGCATAAAAATCCATGCTTTGGGATTTCGACGAACTCTTGGAAAGCATTTTCTGCATCCTGCTGGTTGTGGAAGCATTTTCCCTGCAAAAAGTTGTTGAGATGCTTGAAGAAGTGGTAGTCAGTTGAGCCCTTTCTGTTGACCAATGCCAGCTGCAGGTGTTGCAGGTTTTAGTGCATCTCATCAATTTGCTGAGCATACTTCTCCCGGTTTTGCCAGGATTCAGAAAGCTGTAGTGGATCAGACCAGCAGAGGAACACCAAACAGTGATCATGACTATTTTCTGGTGCAAGTTTGGCTTTGGGAAGTGCTTTGGGGATTTTTCTAGGCCCAACCCACTGAGCTGGTTGTCATATAAAATCTACTTTTCATCGCATATCACAATCCAATCAAGAAATGGTCCGTTGTTGTTGCATAAAATAAGAGAAGACGACACTTCAAAATGACGATTTTTTAAATTTGTGGTCCGCTCATGAGGCATCCACTTATCCAGCATTTTACCTTTCCAATTTGCTTCAAATGCCGAATGACTGTAAAATGGTTGATGTTGATTTCTTCGGCAACTTCTCGTGTAGTTGCAAGAAGATCAGCTTTGATGATTGCTCTCATTTTGTTGTTGTCAACTTCCGATGGCCCACCACTACACTCCTCATCGTCAAGGCTCTCATTTCCTTTGCAAAACTTCTTGAACCTCCACTGTACTGTACATTCATTGGCAGTTCCTGGGCCAAATGCATTGTTGATGTTGTAAGTTGTTTCCACTTCTTTATGACCCATTTTGAACTCGAATAAGAAAATCACTCGAATTTGCTTTTTGTCTAACATCATTTCCATTGTCTAAAATACATATAAAATAAACAGCAAGTAACAAGTCATTAGCAAAAAAACAAAGTGATAAATGCACATTAAAATGATGTATAACATAACCACATTTATTTAAGAATGTATTCCAATATCAAAGGCAAATTTTAACAATGTAAAAACCACAATTGCTTTTGTGCCCAGTAGCATGATTAAAAGACAGCTGAACTGTACTGTAATATGAGGACTATGCTTCTCATTACCCCTTTAAAACAAAACATTTTCATCACCAACACCTTGAATTCAAAGCATGTGTGTCTTTTAACAAATTTTATGTATAATGCTTATCATCATTTCCTTTTTCTTATAATATCATGATGTGATAAGTAGGATATGATGTTTTCATCAACATTGGCCATGGATAAATGCTACTCCCAAGGTCTCAAGGCTAATCACTAAAGAAGTCTTTTTTATATGCATATTAGAGAGTTACTAAAGTGCCAAAGTCAGTGACAGGCTTGTGAGAAGAAATGTTTTCATAAGTCATTGACCAGTTCTACATTACAGTGAACTCCAAAGGATCCTTTATGTTTGTACTAAATTTTGTTTAAATGAGCTTTACTGGAAATACATGGACTGGCAGCTAAACATGGGGAAACTTTATTAAATTAAAATTTGGTTTATAATAAAAATTTTATTGATATTTGTTTTTTTTAACTAAAGTTTATTGGGGTGACATGGTTAGTAAAGTTACATAGGTTTCAAGTGTACAACTCTGAAATACATCATCTATATATCACATTGTATGTTCACCACCCAGAGTCAGTTCATCTTCCATCACCATATATTGGGTTGTCGGAAAAGTCATGATGCCTTTTTGCAATGAAAAACATAGAAAAAATACGTCATGACTTTTCCAGCAGCCTAATATTTGATCCCATTTATCCTCATCTCCCACCACACCTCCCACTTACCCGCTGGTAACCACTAAACTATTGTCTATGTCTATGAGTTTTTGTTTCTTTATTTGTTTGTCTTGTTCCTTTATTGCTTTAAGCTTTATATCCCCACATATCAGTGAAATCATATGGTTCTCAACTTTTCTATTCTGCCATTTAAGAAAAGATGAAATAGTGCCATTTGTGACAACATGGATGGATCTTGAGATTATTTTGCTAAGCAAAATAAGTCAGATGGATATCTGTTTTTAAAAAGTATGGAAAAGATTAATCAAAGTTATGGGCCTTCTCTTCATTGCTATTCAAACCACATTTACCCAAGTTAAAGAGCATTTAGCTCACAGCTACATGTAAATATATAAAACCCGATTTCATTACAGTAATTATAGCTTTACAATGACAAAAAAAAATCCAGTTCTCTAGCAATGATTCCCTTTCTGAAGGCAGCCACAGGTATAACAGGCCTCTTCTCACCCAAATTTTGACTAGTGGCTCAAAAGACACAATTAAGAGATCTGATCAGTACAAGTTTAAAAAAAGGCTTTTCTTTCTTTGGCATACATATTTGGTTTGATGACCTCACCCTTTACTTATCAGAAAGTGTTTCAGGAGAATATGAAGAATGATACCATTTGCATTATTATGACAGATGGATTTATTATCTCAGAGATTCTCTCCTTATCAAATGGCTATAACTACAAACTTCAATGCCTTTTACTGATTAAGATGATAATATGTTTATGAGAATATAAAATTATTAATATTTAGTTTAAGAACTATGCCTTGAGTTATACATTTAAATTACAGTTATTCTTGATATGGAAAATTAAAATGATAAATAGCATACTACTATTCCTGTCATGTTTACATTTCACAAAATATTTTTGAATTTTTCTTTAGAAATTTTAAGTGCTGGCATTCCTCATTTTATTGTGCTGTACTTTATTTAAGCACTTTGCAGATATTGCTTTTTTTACAAATTGATTTGTGGCAATCCTGTGTCAAGCAAGTGTATTGGTGCTACTTTTCCAACAGCATTTGTTCTCTTTGTGTCTCTGTGTTACATTTTGGTAATTCTTGCAATATTTAAAAATTTTTATTATTATATTGGTTGTGGTCATTTGTAATCAGTAATCTTTGATGTTACTATTATAATTGTTTTGGGGCTCCCTGAACTGCACCCGTATACGATGGCGAACTTAACTGATTAATATGTGTATTCTGACTGCTTCACCCACTGGCCATTTCTCCCAACTCTTTCTCTCTCCTCAGGCCTCTCTATTCTCTGGGACATAATAATATTGATATTAGGCCAATTAATAGTGCTACCATGGCCTCTTCAGGTGAAAGAAAGAGTGGAACATCTCTCATTTTAAATCAAAATCTAGAAATGATTAAGCTTAGTGTGGAAACCATGTGAAAAGCCAAGACAGGCAGAGAGCTAGGACTCTTGCACCAAAGAGGTAGCAAGTTGTGAATGCAAAGAAAAAGTTCTGAAGGAAATTAAAAGTGCTACTGCAGTGAACACGTGGATGATAAGAAAGTGGAACAGCCTGATTGCTGATGTGGAGAAAGTTTTAGTGGTCTGGATAGAAGATCAAATGCCCACAAAATTCCATAAGCCAAAACCTAATCCAGAGTAAGGTCCTAACCCTCTTTAATTCTATGAAGGCTGTCAGAGGTGAGAAAGCTGCACAAGAGTCATAGTTTCTGGATCTTTGAATTCCTATCTAAAACAGACAGAGCAGCTGGATAGCAAAACCAAAAACCATGGCCAACATTTTCAACAAAGTTACGTGACAAGATGTCACCTCAAACCTCAAAATACAAGCAAGTAAAGACAAACCACAATCACCACATGACCTGCACAGTATCAGCATCTATGTTAGAAGAAGGAGGGGGAATCAATGGCGTGATTGAAGGGCCCAAGACTAGAAGAACCTCAAAACAGCCAAAAAGTACTCACTGAAGGCCAATAGCTGGGTGTGATACCAACAGAGACAGTTTAACTGAGAGAACAGGGAAAGGGACAGTCAGAGAGCCCTGCTAAAACCACGATCCTCCAAAGGCTACCTGTGCTCATGCCCAAGGCTCTACTCTCTGAAGAACAACACCAGAGATTTCACACTACAAGGGAAATAGATTTCACTAGAATAGCCAGGCATGTAACTAAATAAATAAACAAGCAAACAACAAGCTCCAGGGAGGTGGGGAAGTGGGGAGAAAAATTGTTCAGAGTTGCTACAATACATTATCTAAAATGTCTAGTTTTCACCAATTATGAGACATGAAAAGAAATAGAAAAGTATGACCATACACAGGGAGAAAAACAGGCAATAGAAACTACTTGAGAGGGCCCAGATGTCAAGCTTAACAAAGACTTCCAAGTAGCCATTATAAATACATTTAAAGAACTAAAGGAAACCATGTTTAAAGAAGTAAAGTATGATAAAAATGTCCCATTAAATGGAGAATATCAGTAAAGAGATTTAAATTATTAAAAAGCACCAAATAGAAATTCTGGTGAGTACAATGTTGAATAATATATTGAAAAGTACAATAACTGAAATAAAAAATTCACCAGAGGGGCTCAATAGTAGTTTTTAACTAGCAGAAGAAAGAATCAATGAACTTGAAGATAGACTGACAGATATTATGCCATCTGAAGAGGAGAGAGAAAAATGAACAGTGCCTCAGGGAAATGTGGGAGACCATCATGCACACCAGCATATGCATAATGGGAGTACCAGAAAGATAAGAGAGAGAAAAGGGAGGAAAAAAACCCCTAAAATAATGGCTAAAAACTTCCCAAATTTGATGAAATATGTTAACATACATATCCAAGAAACACAACTAATGACAAGTATGATAAATGCAAATCTACACTCAGATACACTGTGATAAAAGTTGCTCAAAGACAAAGGGAAAAATCTTTAAAGAAAACACTGACGTCTTGGTTGGATAAATTATTATGTCCAGGTATAGAATACTATGCAAACATTTAAAAG
>NW_017732662.1:0-995 GCF_001890085.2 Hipposideros armiger
TTATGTAGGCCCCAACTGAGGACTCTACTCATGTGCTCCATTTTACTTTTATCACAAATTTAGCTTTCCTTCCTTAGCATGATCCATTCCAAATGAATGTGCCAGGAATCCCCCATCCCCTGTGACTTTTCTGTGCCAGGAGAATACATGTGACATTGTTCCTGATGGCCACGTTGCCACAGGTACCGCCTCCTCACCACACACCCTGCCTTTCTGCCAGCATAATATGCACTGCCTCTGTGAATGATGGCTACAGTCTGTGATCTGGACACTTCTTCCCCAAGTAACCCTAAGAAAATCGAGCTGCAAAACCCGTAGTATTCTGTATTTAAATGACTAGTAGTTGCCTTATTTAAAATGTACATATCTGCAGAGAGAGAGAATAAGCCATATGACTGAGCTGCATTATGCCATCACTCACAAGCAGTTGGAAAGCTGGTCATTTTGCCTGTCTCTATTTACATGCTCTAGAGCAGCGGTTCTCAACCTGTGGGGTGCGACCCTTTGAGGGTCAAACAACCCTTTCACAGGGGTCGCCGGGTACTCGTATGTGGGAGTATCTGCATGTGGGCCTGGAGACAGATAGAGGAGTGGTATCTCAGTTCCTAAGACCATCAAAAATATGTGTTTTCCGATGGTCTTAGGTGACCCCTGTGAAAGGCTGAGAATAAAAGTTTTTATTTTCAACATGATCCCAATTTTGGAAAGAGCATAGAAGTTTTGGCTGTTGTAGTTTGTTGTCCACTGTTATTAAAAAATAAAGTTACATTTAAACTTTTAATTCAGCATAAGAACATTCCCTTTTAATGGTATGGTGGAACTCAAGAACAAACATAATTATAGAACAAAAATGGTGCAGTGACTGCAAAGTCATAATATTTGATACCTTTTAAAATATTAGATAAGTATGAAATAATTATTTTCAGGTGATGATAGTGTATTTGTGGGTATGGTGGGAATGAACAAAACCACTCCTCACCTTATTATCTGAACAC
>NW_017732662.1:2219-3016 GCF_001890085.2 Hipposideros armiger
TAATGCTTGATATCCTTCTGTCCAATAGAGATTCTGATTTATTTTCTTCTAACTCACAAATGAAATGAATAGGCTACTATTCCCAATAAGGTAATAATATTCATCACTGTATAGTAAATCTATGGTGAGTCCATAGATTTCCAAAACCGATTACTATTTTAAGTGTCAGTCAACTCTAGCTCTGAGTATTAGATAGCATGTTCACCATTTCAGCTTCATTATTCCTGTTGTAATGCAGGAGAGACTCAGTGCAAAATTTATCTACAAGTTTTCCTGAGCTATAGCCTCCAATTGGCAGCAATGGTCTTCCTTCCATTCTTCTGAATGGAAGATTCATGAAAGATCAGCAAAGAGTAGGGAGAAAAGTGAAGATGAGGTGGGATGGCCATGAGAATCTCTGACTCCACTGTCCATTCTTAAAATTAACCTACTCTCTGAATATGTAGCACAGTGAATCCATCTTATCTCTTTACATTATTATATGACCACATATACTTACATAGCTGTACACACTATAAATGTAAAAAAGGCAATCTGCACACATAACCACATCAATGGTAAGGAACTGCCTTATATCTGAAATGACCTGAATTTCCTGTTACTCATTCTCAGATAATTGAGATTTCTTCATCAGCCTAAACTTCATGTTTATCTATTTTATTCTTCTTTTTGCCACGTTTTTTTCCCCCCTAAATCCTTGGCCTTTTAATCTCATATTTGCTTTCTCTGTTCTTGTCTTGAATCACAAAGTAATCCCAAGTAAAGGTAGATAACCATTTCACACTTTGCAGATTTCA
>NW_017732662.1:4751-8626 GCF_001890085.2 Hipposideros armiger
TTTTTCAAAACTAATACTGGAAGACATATCTATTCATTATGCCTTGAAGCATAAGGTAACTAAATTTAATGTAAAGTTCTTATCTAATTGTAGCTAAAGAAACAAGTTAAGACTGAGTACATAATGCAATTTAATTAAATAGTTTAAAATCTCATCTGTTATGTTAAAATTGTATTGGAAATTGCTGTTTATTGATTACACAGAGAAATATAAGGTAACTATTGATTTTAAACTAAAGTTATTTTTCAGTATGGTCTAAGAAATAGTTAAGATGTTAAAGTTTAATGCATGATTCATTTTCATTAAACCACTTTTGAACATTAAATTGTTCATCATTTTACATTACATTACCTTTACATTAAAATGTGTTCATCAAATTTAAAGCTTTGATTCAGAGTCCAAAAGAAATATTGTTTTAGTTTTTGTTATTTACTATATTTAGTATAGAGTTCATGCTTTAAAGCATATTAGGATTTGTCTATAGTATAGTATGAAATAAGAGAAAGGAATATCCTTGCAATACAAGTAAAATGGATGAGTTAGAGTCAATATTTTGAGTAATTTTCTCAATTTATTGTTTAGTAATTTAGCAATCCTTGTATAGTGATTTAACTTTTTAGCCGAGATAAATATTTTTTAAGTTTAATTTTTAGACAAACTTAACAAACATGTTAAGGTAATAAATGTTTCAGAAATTAAGTACATGTTCTTTAATTTAAAGATCAAATGCCTACAATAGAAACTGAGTTGTATGCCTAAACAAATTAAAGCAACCACCTGATTTCATTAAAAAAATTAGAAAATAAATTAGCTTTATACTAATCTATACTACTTCGTAGCTTGTTTCTAAATGCAGGGCAGTATTGAATCCTTGAGATAAAAAGCACTGAATAACAAATAGAACAATTTTGATTTTTCTTTCTTTCATAGTAAAGACACAATGCTATAGGAGAACAACTAAAGAAGTAATATAATGCTATTTTTTGTCTAACCAACCTGCAATTTTCACTACTTATCAAATAATGAATAAAATGCAGTGATAAGTATATAAATAGTACATTTACTAACCCTGTAGAATAAAGAAAGTATTCCTTACCAAAATTCTATATCAATAATATTAATAAACTCTATCAATTTTTAGCATATATGTGGCACCTTACATATTAATACATCAATTTTCACCTTTACTCTATTAGCACTATTTAACAAATATGAAAATATACATGTATTTTCTTTACTTGACAAATGAGAAAATAGAGACTTCCAGTGGTTAAGTAATTTGACCAAGGTCATGAAGCAAATATAGACAGACCAGAATTCAAAAATAGTCAGTCTATGTTTAAAGTTGCACTTTTAACCAATATGCATACTGCCTTCATGAGATGCTTATATTTCAAGTGTGAAGGTCAAACAAGTTTTAATTTCTATTGTTCCCTTTTGGTCATGGCTATATTCTACTTTCATCTTACCTGAAAACAAGCCAAGAAAATATGAGACTTTTACATCACTTCCATCTTTTTTGTTTGTTTGTTTAAGTTGAGCCATCCTGCCACCTGTTGGCAGCTCAGTGGCAGCTCAGCTCAGGCTGGGCATCGAACCACTGTTGCTCAGAGCTCAAGCTCTTGAGCAAGCTCTTAACCAACTGAGTCACTCGGCCAGCCCTCATCACTTCCATCTTTTAACCTTTCATCCCTAAGAAAGAAACTATTCAGATTCTAAGCTTAAAAGGGCAATTGATTAATCCTAATAGTAATTTTTTCTTCCATTTTAATGTGAGGAAAATAATACGTACCATCAAAGGTAGTTGTAAGAATTAAGTAGGGTAAGGTATCACGAAAGCTATGTGTAAGAAATTACTTTAGTATGCCCTACAAAAGTGAGAATTGTTTTTACTTTTATCTATGATTTTTACCAGTGCTAAATATCATCATGTAGTTATGATTTGAAAGAGGAGCTTCAATTTTTGGATAAATAGTGGCACAAATAAGTTCATCAATATGGTACATTAAAAAATTCTGATTTGTCCCCTAGAGTACAGGGAAGATGTGCGTAATTTAAAGAATTCCAACTGGTACTCTGATACTCTCATACACTGGCTGGTTTAGACCTTCTGAGGAAACTAAATTATTACATAAAATATTTCAGAAGACTCAAAGTTTGTCCATATGGCTTTTGTTTTGAAAGTTGTTTATATATATATGAGTATATAATGGATTGTAGATAAATTGGCTGCATGCTCACTTGCCATAATAAATAAGAGATGAGAACTGACTGGATCATACTTTTTCTGATATGTATATATTGCCATCCTGTTTATATATATAGACAAAAATACAAGTTATACTTTAACATTTTTCTCAACCGAGTGCCAATTCTACCACCTGTGTATCTGGTATCTAAAGCATATGGATCTTTCTAATTAATTATGTGGAATATTGGCACTTGAGACACTTGTCACAGAATCCAATTGTGAATTGACTCTGATTTAATACTTGCCAGATGAAATAGCTAATGTGTAAGAGGTGGTACAAAGATTCATTAAGTACCCATTCCCGAGTTCTCTAACTTCCCCAGTTTTCCCTATACTGAGTCAGGCCATCAAAATGCAATATTGTTTTTTTTTTAGTTTCTCATAAAAGACTTTCAAAGTCAGAAATGGAGCCACACCCTTATGAATATATATGAGCGTGTGGCTTCCAGATCATTATTTCTCTTTCTTCATTGAAAAATAAAACAAATAAACAAACAAAAAAATGTTTTCTACCCTGATACGTAAAGAGGAAGTTGTTATTCCCATTCTCACAATGAGGAAAAACAAAATGAAAATCAACAACTCTTCTTAGCATCTGAGAATCAAGGTTATTGTGCAAATTGCTGCCCCCAAACTGGAAAGACAGGTAAACACAGAGAATCACAGCTGAAAAAAGAGCCAAGTAGAGATTTTACTGTTTACTTATGGAAGGCAGTTGATATCCTGGCATGGTAGAGTGGCTTGATAAACAACTCAGGCTTGAAACCCTAAAAAGGAGTTAAACATATTTTCAGTAAGACCAAGGCAAAAATAAAACAGACTTGCTCTACAGTCAATGAAAATCTAACAGCTATATATGATGTCAGAGGGGTAGTAGATTGGGGAAGTGGCGTTATCACTTTGTGAGGGGTGTAAATGTCTAACTATTACATTGTTTTGTATACCTGAAACTAATAAAAAAAGCAAACCAACAAATAAAAAACAGACTTATTCTAGCAAAGCTTAAAATCAAACCTGCATGTTGCCTGTCTGGTAATTGCTGAATACCTTCTATTGAATCAATTCTCCTATGGAAAACAATAGATTCTACATTAAATTTAAAAATAAAAAAAATTTTAAAAATTAAAGCCCTATCTGAAGGCACTAAGTTATTATAAGGAGACAGCAACTGGAGAAGAGTAGACCTTTGGAAGAAGGGACTGCACTGGTTGAACTTCCTGTTTTTCACAGCTTTACTCCTGAAGGAACATTGAGCTTGATACACAGCAAGCAATTGAACTTGGATAAAAAACCTTTAGTCTTACTGGTTCAAGGAAATAGAGGGTAAAGATATGGATGATCACAACAGCTGAGGCAAGATTATGGCAGCAACAGAGCCAAGTTTATGTGTATAACCTCTGATCACATCTCAGGCTGGACCCTGAATGACACGTGGATTGGACAGAGTGCAGGCAGCCCAGCTATAACAAAAGGAACTACACATGGATTTTAGTTCTCATCCATGTTAGAAAAAACAGAGCTTGACATTTTTACTCAATCTAGTTAGTTATTAAAATGAGTTATTAAAAAAAATCAATACTCTAAAGAGAATAGAGAGGGATCAAGAATGTCTACAACAGCAGGG
>NW_017732662.1:8666-14525 GCF_001890085.2 Hipposideros armiger
AAAAAAAAAAAAAAAAAAAAAAAAAAAAAAAAAAAAAAAAAAGAATGTCTACAACATATATTTCATGCCCAGGATATACCCCAACATTATTATGTATACTAATAAATATAAGAAACGACCCAATTTGGGGCAAGAAAATGTGTCACTCTTGATAACCTTTCTCCAAATTGCTCTAAGGATTATAACATGCATCCTTTATTAATCACAATATGCCAAAAATGTTAAATCACTGCAAACATAATATAATGTAAGACACTTTTTTAACAGTATAATTTCATTTATCTCTCCTGTTCTTTGTGCTATTTTGTCATGAACTTTACTTCTACATATGTTCTAAACACCACATAAATTATTATTTGTAATTAAATAATCAATATGCTTTTAAAAAATTTAAGAAAATATATAAAAACATACTTTATTTATCTACATATTTACCATTTCTAATGTTCATCATTCCTTCCTATATATAACAATTTCCGCCTGGGTCATTTACCTCAAGCCTACGAACTTTGTTTAGCAATACTTTAGTGTACATTTGATGGGACAGTTCTTTGGCTTTTGTTTACCTGGAAATGTGTGTGAGGGGGAGGGTTACCTTAAATTTTAAAATACATTTTTCCTGGATATAGATTTTTTTTTCAGAATTTTTAGAGCATTATTCCACTGTCTTCTGATTTATACTGTTTCTCTAAAGAGAAATAAGAGATAGTCTTATTGCAGATTCACTAAATATAATTTCTCTTTTTCCTCTGGCTGCTTTTAGAATTTTTCTCTGGTTATCAGCAGTTTGACTATGATGTAACCAAGTGCATTTTCCTCTTTATTTATCCTGTTTTGGATTCACCGAGTGCCTTACATCTATAGGCTTCTCCTTTTGATCAAATTTGGAACATTTTTCCATTCAGTATTTTTTCAAATTTTCTTCCCTACATTTCTCTTTCTTTTCCTTATGGGACTCTAATTAGACCTATATTACACCATTTGAAAGAGTCATATTGGCTACCAAAATTCCATTCAAATTTCTCTTGGTATTTTAGTTTGAAGAATTTGTTCACTTGTTTTTATGTTTACTGATACTTTCTTCTTTTTTGTACAATCTGTTTTTAAACACATGCAATGAATTTTTGGTTTCAGCAGCTGTGTTTTTTCAGTTTTACACTTTCCATTAGTTTCTTTTTTACAGTTCAATAGGTCTTCTGAAATTTTCCATTGCTTCACCAATTCTACCCCAATTTTTCTATAATTCCTTTTATTTATGTGAAAGTCTTAACTGTTAATTCTAATATCTGGGTGATATATGGATTTGTTTTCAGTAAATTATGTTTCCTATTTCTTCATATATCTAGAATTGTTTTAGTAATTTAGTTTAGTAGTATCTTAGAGAATCTGTAATCTGTTATTGGCTTCTTAACAGTGTTTTGTACAAGTATGCAGTTAAATTACAAGCAGTTTACTTGATCTTTGAGAAGATTAATTTTATTCTTTCTTAGAGTGGTCAGTTTTTGTTTTTGTTTTTCTTGAGTCGTAGAGAAAATCCCTTAGTCTTTGGATGCAACCTTTACTGCTAAGGTGTGATCCTTATGTTGTTTCAATGGGGATCCTGGGATGTTTGCCAATTTACTCAAAATGGTGAGATTCACACTCTGATCCTGTCTCCCCTGCAGTTTGAAGTTACCAATATGACAGTATAACTCTTTCAGCCTTCCAGGTATTGTTTTTCCCAAATGGGCTCATTGGGATCTTTGTCTATACATGTATAAAATTTAGAGGTTAAGGGTTTGATGGGGGTTCATATGCAGAGTATCTGTGGCTCCTTTCTTTCTGGGATTCTTTTCCTACATATCCTATCTACTCTTATCCATGAATCTTATTGTCTGACTTCTTAAACCAATAATAGAGTAGCTTTTTTTCTTGAGTTTTGTAATAGGCACATCATGTAGAGGGGAAAACCAAATAAATGGTGATCTTATTCAGAACTGTCTATTCTTCCAGTGTTGAGCTTCTTCCAGTATGTGCTTGTTTATTTTACTCTCCAGTTACTTTAAGCATTTACATTTTACCCATAGTTTATAATTGTTAGCAGATCAATTATTCCATTATAAATTTCCATCATTGCTAGAAGCTAGTAGCTTCCATTACTTTTATTTGCTTGATTTTGCATAATTAGTGAGCTAAGAGATTTTTAATATTTTACTAAAATTAAATTTACTTCATGCAAATTACCTCTTAATTAGGTGAATATTGGTACAACAAATGAATAAGAGCCTCATATATTAGATATAACATTATTTTAAAGTATATTAGTCATTATGCAATGAGCACACTCAAGTTTACAAAAACAGATACTTGAAAGATGGCAATCAGGAAGCTGAAGTCATCTTTATCCAAGTACTTACTGAAGTTGCTAACATGCTTTTTAATGTCTATTTATATTATTCTTATATTTTAGCTCTATAATTGTTTAGAATAATTTGTTTAAGGTATCACTAAATGTCTTGGGAGAGGATCTATAGATTTATTTGACATAAATAATTATCCCTAAGGACATCTCACATTAAAAATAACACTTCATAGTTTGCAAACAAAATTTACCTGGTTTAATATTCTTAATTACCTTCTGAGGTAGCGTGAAGGATCTCTATTTTATAGGTTACAAAGTTAGAATCTTAAAAGAATTATAGTGATTTCCCAAACATAACACAGAGAGCAGATGATAAAGCCAGGTCCTGGACAAAGATATTCTGTTTATTTGTTAAAATTTATTTCCACTGATGAATAGCAATCTACTTAATTGGGTCCCATCTAATTCCACTTTTAATCTCAATGCCCTTCTTAGTACAAGTCAAATACTTTCTGTTGTCCTTGATATAACACAGAGTAACACAGGGTACTTGATGGTAACTTCAAGTTGAAGATTGGTTACTTAGGTAAGAATAAAAAATATATATTTTCAGAAAAATTTAAATAGCACATAGAAGTCAAATAGATTAATATAGTTCAGATTTGAATTTAGGTATCCTACCTATTAATTGTTTCAGTAACCTGTATTTCATGCTTGGCATTATTAAAGAGATAATTTATGACTTGTTGTTTTCTATTACCTGTGCTTATATTTTTAAATATTGATCACAACGAGACGTCAGAAACATGGCAGCACGAGAGGTCCCCCTTGATCTCTTCCCTTGAAGTTACAAGTAGTTGAACAGCAATAATTCAGCAAAGGATTCCCTGCACAACACACAAACATGTCTGAGATATCCCTGCATTGAAATATCTGAAGGTGGGTGAATCAAGGTGAACAGGGAAGAGGGAAGAGAGAAGTTCAGTGACAGGAGATGCAGATGCAGCCTGGAGCTCAGTATATTCCTGGTCCCAGGAGAAAGGAGGATTGAGAATGCAGTTGCACTCCCTGTGGCCTGAGCATTTCTGCCTGAGTGATAAGCATATAATATGGCTGAATCCAGCTCTCTTGGCAGAGACCTTGGGCAAAGACCAAATAAAGAAGTGTGACAACTGCCATCTAACAGCTCTTACTCCAGGCAACAAACCAAGCTACAGAGCCTGGCTAGCTCCCCCTACTCCCCCAGAGTTCACCTCCTCCAAACCCTCCTAGTACTAGTAATGGGCCCCAGAAGAAACTGTAGCAGTGTTGAGTAGGGACACATTAGGGACTCCCTCAAATAAGCTGCCAGAACCAAGATCATAAGGTTGCTTCCTGAGCCAAAGCTCGGCAGCCAACTAAGGATTAACTAAGGGAGGCTGGATACTTACCACACTGAAATCAGTTTGTGCTCAGCCAAAGTCTTTGAAACTGTTTTGCTCCTCTTGAACTAAAAAATAACTCTTAGACCAAGCATTTCTCCCTTAGTCTTAGGGGAGTACTTGTTATTTTCTACCACCTGTTTCTCTGTTCTCTCTAATAAAAGACTGAAGTCAGCAAGGATGTGGAATCAGGCTGTGCTGTCTGTCTTCCTCCCCGTTGTCTGCATTGCATTTCTGTCTTGTCCTTGGCATCTCCAGTCACAAATGCGACAGTGTTGGATTAAAAAAGCAGATTATCTACAGCCTTGAGAACTGAAGAGACAGTTCCTGAGCTGCAGACACACACTGCAGCTAATTCCAGTGACAAGGGAGGATATATACAGATGAGGCAGCTGTGATCTGGCAGTCACCATTACTCAGAGGATAGCACAGCTGCCTCTCACAACCCACCCTGCTCTCACCTTTTGCAGCTGATCCCAGTGGGGACACCCAGGGAGGCTGAGGCACACAACTCTGCATCTGGCTGCAGGGGTTGCACTGAGATTTTAGAGTCTCAGAACCTCACTGTCGACGACATCCTCACATGAGGGTGGTGCCCTGAGACTGAGGTGACCTGGTCACAGAGCAGATGCCCACCTCACCAGGAAATTTTTCACCACGAGAAACAGGAACAGGGCAAGAGAAAATAAAACACTCCAGCACCAGCTACTGGAAAACAAAAGAAAGACCCCTTCATATAAACCTGCTGCAGAATTCATTCCCATAGATGCCTAGGAAGAGAAATAATCCATCAATTATCATAAATAACCAAGATAACAAGTCACCTCAGAAAGGAAATAAAAAATCTCCAGAAAATAAACTTAAATATATGAAAATATGTGACTTAAATCACAGAGAATTCAAGATTGCAGTTCTGAAAAAAACTCAACGAGATGCAAGAAAACTCAGGCAATTTAATGGATTCAGAAATAACATCAACAAACAAAGTAAATATTTTACCAAAGAGACTGAAAATTTTAAAAAGATACTCTGGAGCTGAAGAACTCAATAAAAGAGATGAAGAATAAAATAGAGAGCTTAGGAAATATAGCCGACGAGATGGAGGAAAGAATTCATGATATTGAAGATAGAAACCTGAAAATGACACAGGTGGAAGAAGAGAAAAACTTGAGAGTTGGAAAAAAAAAAAAGGAAGAACTCTACAAAAACTATTTCACTCCATCAGAAACAGCACTATAAGAATAATGGGCATGCCAGAAGGAAAAGAGAAAAAGAATGGCACAGACAGCCTATTCAAATAAATAGTCAAAAGAGAAATTTTCAATCCTATGAAAAGAGCTGGATCCTTGAATCCAAGAAGCAAGCAAAACACCTAATTACCTCAATCCGAAAAGGCCTCTCCAAGGCACATTATACTGAAATTGTTAAAAATTATGACAAAGAAAGAATTCTCAAGGCAGCCATGGAAAAGAAAACAGTAACCTACAAAGGAAAGTCCAATAGATTGTCATCAGGCTTTTTCAGCGGAAAATCTACAAACTAGAGGGAGTGGAATCAATTATTCAAACTTCTGAAAGAGAAAAATTACCAGCCAAGAATAATGTATACAGCAGTTACCCTTTAGATATGAAGAGGTAATAAATACCTCTCCAGATATACAGACCTCGGGGAATTTTCCGCAACAAGGTCTGCATTACAGAAAATACTAAAGGAGGTTATTCTACCTGAAACAAAACAAAACAAAACAAAACATAAGAATACAAAACTATGAGTAAGATTACTGACAGAAGCAGGAAATGACAATAATAATACATAGAATAAGTCACTATACACTTAAACATCACATAAAGGGTAAAGGAGATAATAACATTAAAAAAAGAAAAAAGAAGAAGAAAATTTGCTGCTGCAACTCAGAAAAGAAACTCACAGCATAAACAGAGAATTTGTGACAACAAAAACATAAAAGAGGAGGGAGTAAAGGTCTGAATTTGCAAAGGAGAATGGAAATGAGATGCATTATGAAGAAAAAAGGACTACTATCCATATGAAACTTTCTTTTACATAACTTAATGGTAACCACTCAAAAGAAAAAAAAAA
>NW_017732662.1:14810-17398 GCF_001890085.2 Hipposideros armiger
AATCCAACCATATGCTGCCTTAAAGAGACACATCTCAGCTGCAAGAACGAATATAGATAAAGTGAAAGATTGGAAAGTGATACTCCAAGAAAATGACGTCCAGAGAAAAGTGGGTGTAGCCATACTTTTTATCTGATGAAACAAACTTCAGGATAAAAAGGTAACAAAAGACTAAGATGGACTTCTCACAATGATAAAGGCAAAAACACAACAAGAAAACATAACACATCAATATATAATATATGCTCCTAATCAGGAGCAACAAAATATATAAAGCAGCTACTAACAGAACTAAAGGGAGAAACTGACAAAAACACAATTATAGTAGGGGACCTAAATATACCATTGACAGCTATGAATAGATTATGCAAACAGAAAATCAATAAGGAGATATCAGCCTTAAATGAAACATTAGACCAAATGGACATAATTGACATTTACACAGCCTTTCATCTTAGAACACCAGACTACGCATACTTTCCTGGTGCACATGGAACATTGTCAAGGATAGACTATATGTTGGGACACAAAACTAGCCTCAACACGTTTAAGAAGATTGAAATCATACCAAGCATATTCTTTGACCCAGTGCTTTGAAATTGGAGATAAGCTGCAAAAAGAAAGCAGGAAAAAGCATAACTACATGGAAATTAAACAACATGCTACTAAAGAATGACTGTGTCAAAGAAAAACTAAACAGAGAGATCAAAAGATACATAGAAACAAATGAGAATGAAAATACATCTTATCAAAATTACTGGGATACTGTGAACGCAGTATTAAGGAAATTTACATCATTACAGACCTACCTGATAAAAAATCCCAAATAAACAAGCTATCATTGCATTTAAAAGAACTAGAAAAAGAAGAACAAGTGAAACCCAAAGTTAACAGAGGGAAGGAAATAATAAAGATTAGGGCAGAATTAAATAAAATAAAGAACAAAAAGACAATAAAAAATATTGAAACAAAGAGCTGAAAGGATTAATAACATCTACAAACCCCTGGCTAGACTCACTAAGAAATAAGAGAAAAGGCACAAGTAAACAAAATCAGAAATGAAAGAGAAGTTACAATGGATATCACTGAAATACAAAGGATCACATAAGAATACTATGAAGGACTGTATGACACCAATTTTAATAACCTAGAAAAAATGGACAAGTTCTTAGAAATATATAACCTTCCTTGACTGAATCATGAAGAACTGGAAAATCTAAATAGGCTGATTAACAGTAAGGAAATCAAAACAATCATCCAAAACCTCCCCAAAATCAAAGTCCAGGACCAGATGGCTTCACTATTGAATTCTAACAAACATTCAAAGATGATTTAATACCTGTCCTCCTCAAACTCTTCCAAAAATTGAAGAAGAGGCAATACTTTTTAACTCATTTTGTGAGGCCAATATTATCCTGATACGAAAACCTGGTAAGGATAAAACAAAAAAAGAACACTACAGACCAATTTCTCTGATGAATACAGATGCAATAATCCTAAACTAAATACTAGCAAATCAAATATAGCAATACATTAAAAAGATTATACATCAAGATCCAGTGGGGTCCATTCCAGGGGCATAAGGAAGGTTCAATATATGTAAGTCAATCAACATGATACAGCACAAACAAAATAAAGGATAAATATCATATAATCATATCAATAGATGCAGAAAAAGCATTTGGCAAAATACAGCATCCATTTATGATTAAAATACTTAATAAAATGAGTATACAAGGAAAGTATCTCAGCAAAATAAAGATTATATACAATAAACCTCACTAATTCCATACTTAATGGTGAAAACTGAAAGCTTTTCTTCTAAGATCAGGAACAAAACAATGCCCACTCTCACCACTGCTATTCAACATAGTGCTGGAAGCCCTAGCCAGAACAATCAGGCAAGAGAAAGAAATAAAAGGCATCCAAATTGGGAATAAAGAAGTTAAACTGTCACCTTTTGCAGATGACATGATTCTTCGTATAGAAAACAAGGACGCCACACGCACACACGCACACATACACGTACACACACATGCATGCACTCACACACACACACACACACATACACATACACTATTAGAAACAGTAAACAAATACAGTAAAGTTTCAGAATACAAAATCAATGTACGAACATCCATTGCATTTCTATATACCAACAAAGAAATTTCAGAAAAAGAAATGAAAAGAACAATTCCATTTGCAATTGAAACAAAAAGGAAAAAATACCTAGGAATAAACTTAACAAAAGATGTGAAGGACCTATACAATGAAAACTATAAGACATTATTAAAAGAAATTGAAGATAACACAAAGAAATGGAAAGATATTTTGTGTGTATGGATTGGCAGAATTAACATAGTTAAAATGGCCATATTACCCAAAGCAATGTACAGATTTAATAATCCTCATCCAAATCCCAATGGCAATTTTTTCAAGAAATAGAACAAAAAAATAATCAGTTTTGATGGAATCACAAAAGACCATGAATAGCCAAAGTAGTTAAGAAAAAAGAACAAGGCTAGTGGTATCATATTTTCTGACTTCAATTTATACTACAGAGTGACAACAATAAAAAAAGCATGGTA
>NW_017732662.1:22398-26703 GCF_001890085.2 Hipposideros armiger
AAATCTCAGGTCACTGACCTAGAACACTTAATTCTTTAATAGTCAGCATGGTTGATACAGGCTGATAAGCAACATACAAACTGTTGTGGGATATGACCATTTGTTTCAATTATGTAAGTGTTTCTGTGGCCTTGTAAGAAAGTTAAAAGGTAGAGGTTTAGTGAAAAAGTTAGCTGGGGTTATGAATTTGGGAAATATGAGTAGTTGAGGAAGTTCTGCTAGCTTAAAACAGAATTATGAAGAGAAAGTCTGCATGAGAAGGGCTGGAAATCACAGAATTGTGAAATTTCCAATTTGGAAGATATTTAATCAGTCACTCTCAAATTTCACAAATCTGCATATTATAGACCAGAGATTAATTGCCCAAGCTCTTAAGATGCAATGAAAGAACGACTATGGCTCCTCTCTCCCGATTCTTATTCCAGAGTTTCTCCCTCCATTATATTGTGCTATATTCAGACATTAGTTTCCCATACGTTCTTATACAACTCCATTTTTATTACCTCCATTCCTGGGAAGCAAAATAATACTTTTTGATTGAGGGTCTAGTCATATACAAATAAAGGAATCCAAATCCAGAAATAAAGAACTTTTCTCAAGAGAATGGATGAACCTTGAGGGATCTTGGGAACAAAATCTCTTGCCATAAAATTTTAAGGTTAAACACAGCTATAAAATTACATACATTTGGTTAAAAATGAAAGCTAAGTAATTTAACAATTAAAAACTATTCAATCATGATACATCAAGTGCTTATTTCTCCTCTTCAGATTAAGAAGTAAAGGAATTGAGAAATTGGCAAAATGACAAAATAAAAATTCTAAGGCTAAGACACCTTTAAGGCATTTCTGAAAATTTCTTAAGCATAAATGATTTGATGAGACTAAATGTTCTGAAATTACAGAAATAGTCTTGCTTATAATTTATAAAATCAGAATGCAGAAAGGAACAAACAGACACTAAAAAAATGGTTACACAGAGGGAGTGTTGGGAATTTATAGGTCAAGTTTGTAGGGTGGAAAGGAAAGGATTGGGAGTAAGACTCTTAACTATATGTTTTTACTTTGGAACTACATAAATAATTTACTTTAAGCTATGTAAATAATTTACATAGTTAAAAATAAGTTAAATCAGGGCCGGCCGAATGGCGCGATGGTTAAGAACTGGCTTGGGACGCCAGAGNTCGCATAATATTAAGAACCCAGAGATAAACACTATATATATATATATGATTTTCAATAATGGCACCAAAAACATACAATGGAGAAAAGAAATCCTCTTCAATAAGTTGTGCTAGGAAAATTGGAAATCCACATGCAAAAGAATGAAACTAGGCTGCTATTTGTCACCATTTATCAAAATTAACTTAAAATGGATCAAAGACCTAAACATAAGACCTGAAACAACAAACGGCATGAAAGAAAACATATGTACTAAACTTATGGACCTTGGGTTCAGAAATTATTTTATGAATTTGATCTCAAAGGCAAGGGAAGTGAAAGCAAAAATCAGTGAATGGGACTATATCAAACTAAAAAGCTTCTGCACAGCAAAAGAAACCATCAACAAAACAAAGAGGCAACCAACTGAATGGGAGAAGATATTTGCAAACACTACCACTGTTAAGGGGCTAATATCCAAAATATATAAGGAACTCATACAACTCAACAACAAAAAACAAACAAACAATACAATTTTAAAAATGGGCAAAGGATCTGAACAGATAATTCTCCCAAGAAGACATACAAACGGCCAACAGATACATGAAAAAATGCTCAACTTCACTAGCTGTTAGGTAAATGCTAATCAAAACCAAAATGAGATACCACCTCACACCTGTTAGAATGGCTGATATCAACAAGACAAGTAATAACAAGTGTTGGAGAGACTGTGGAGGAAAAGGAACCCTCATGCACTGCTGGTGGGAATGTAAATTGGTGCAGCCACTATGGAAAACAGTATGGGAACTCCTCAAAAATTAAGAATAGAATTACCATATGACCCAGCAATCCTTCTTCTGGGTATCGACCCCCAAAATCTAAAAAAATTTATCCATAAAGATATGTGTACCCTAATGTTCATTACAGCATTATTCATGGTTGCCAAGACATGAAAACAACCAAAGTGTCCTTCAATAGCTGATAGTATAAAGATGATGTAGTACATATATACAATGGAATATTACTCAGTCATAAGAAAACATGAAATACTGCCATTTGTGACAACATGGATGGACCTTGAGACTATCATGTTAAACAAAATCGAGCAGACAGAAAAAGTTGAGAACCATATGATTTCACTTGTGTGTGGCATATAAAACTAAAAGCAACACAGGAACGAGACAAACAAAAAACTCATAGACACAAACAACAGTTTAATGGTTACCAGAGGGTAAGGGAGGGAAGGGGTGGTAGAGGAGGGTAAAAGGGGTCAAATATATGATGATGGAAGGAGAATTGACTCTGGGTTATGAACACACAATGTGGTATACAGATGATGTATTATAGGAATGTACACTTGAAACCTATATAATTTTACTAACCAAAGTTAGTAAATTTAGCAAAAATTTTTAAATATACTGATCAACTTCAAGCTTAACATGAATGATTCATTTGCACTTAAGCAGGTAGAATTTTGTATGAAAAAATTATTAAGTGCAATGTTTAAAGTAAATGTTTGACTAAAATCTGTCTCTCTTAGGCTCCAAAGTTTTTATATCAGTCCTTAGGACAAGTTAAAAAAACTTCCTTGCAAAAAGCCTTTTTTCTGTGTAATCTAGAACTAGTCTAGTTTATCTTCTTGGAAAAAAACTAAAAGTCAAATGTTCAATGTTTTATCTACAAAGTCCCATTTATGTAATACCACTTTGAAATTAAACTACTTCTTTAAAATTCTAGTTCTGAAAATAAGACTTCAGCCTGTTAATCCCTACACAATATGCAGCATTTTCATAATAGTACTGATTATCATGGTAGTCGCCTTGTATGTGACATTTTTTGAGTTAAATCTGACCTAAAGAAATCTACTGCCTAAGTATCTATTTAGCTCTCTTCTTATACACTACAATTGTACCCTTATTTTATTGTTAGATGTCCTGTGTAGAAAGTGAAGCTGCTTCTGAAAAGCTCCTACCTTGCTAACACACTGGAGCCATATGACTGTAGAGAGAGAGCTCCTTAAAGGATTTATATATGATTCTTGTTACTAGGAAACCATATTCCTAGATTAAATATCTCTTTCGTACAGCTACTGCTCAAAATAGACGTATACAGATAAGTTATATATACATATGTATTTGTATCTCCAAAACTTTGCACACACATTAAAATCAAATTAAAGTAGAAAATAGCCTTACAGAGGTATGATTTCTACAAATCTAGTTGTACTGAAAAGCAGGTCACTTTTGAGGTGCCAAACAGGCATATGATTAATCCCAAATCTCATATTCTTGACCTTAGAAATATATAGGGTGGAGGCTAAAAGAATAAAACAAGCTAAATTTGAAAACTTCTCATTTTTTGGGTTCTTCTGTATTGAAAATATGTATGAAGGGTAAAGAAGAAAGGCATTTGGTTAAATTGTCAGAGCTGAATTTAGTTATATTATAGGGTTTACACATTTATTTTCTCTTAAGAAAGATAAATGTATGTCAGTGTGGTCAGTTTCGTGGGTTTCAAAGAGTGGTATAGACCAGTTACTTGATTTTCCTTCTGTTACTAGTTTTCTTGATAAAATTATAGAAACTTGCCTTTGGAAATTGGTATAATGGTAAAAGGCATCCATCCAAGTACCACTGTTCAGAAAAATTCACCTTGGTGGGCTTTTGCCTAAAATTAAGCCTGATATGGAGTAATATAAAAAGGAAAATCCTTTTGACCCAGTGACCAGAATTACCACTAAGCTTCTTGGGACAGAAGAAAAGCTCCACTAATGGAAGCTCTCTTAAAGAGCAAAATTATTACTAGTTCAATTATATTTGAAGGACGCATACTAGACTTGGGGCAATGTTTAACTCCGCCAGATTTTTAGGTCAAGTTGCACATACTCCCCCGGCCCTAAAGGAGAGTAAGAGACCTCATCATACCATCTTTATAAGCTATACGTGGTTCACATGATATTATTGGGTTGCCAGAAAAGTAATGATGTATTTTGTCTGTGTTTTTCAAAGGTCATTTATTTATATAAAGAAAAAAGAAAAATCAATGATATATTGCCCATTTTGTTCGATAACCTTTTGCCATCTTTCAATGAGCTTCATAATTCCTCATTCATAGAAGGACCTGTCTTTATCTGCAAAAAACTGAG
>NW_017732662.1:34443-37515 GCF_001890085.2 Hipposideros armiger
AGTATGTATAAAAAGTTTAATACATTGACAAATGTATAGGAACATAAGTCACATGATACATATAGTTCTCTAAGAAACCCACCTAAAATTATCCTCTGATGTTTTTTAAGGGCAATTTTTTTCATGTTTTCCAATTATTAGTGGCTCATTATCACTCTATCACCTATAACTAAATTATTCTCTCTGGACTTCCGTTTTACCATCTATAAAATAAATAAAATGGAGATAATAGTACTTATGTGATTGTTATAAAGACTGGATATTATAATGGATATAAGGTTTTTAGTCCTAATTCATAGTTAGCAAGAGATCTCTTTTGGGAGACTGGAATTTAGATTATAAACAAACCTAAGCTTTGCTATAAATTTTTTTTTAGCTCTAAAACACTAAGGTGCTCAGGAACAAATATTTGAAATTTCAAAAGTGTAAGAAAAAAGTTTTTCCATTTTCTTGAAAAAAAATGTTTTCATCTATTAAGGAGCTAACTAACATTTTATTTTATTTGTTTTAAGCAGGGACTTAAGCAGAGGATAGGTAAGATGGTATTGAAAGAACATGGGATGACTAATGAGTAAAATAAAATATATTATCTGGTGACATAGAAATATTGTAGTTACACATGATAACAAATCATGCTTATTTCAGATTTGTCAAGCATTATGAACTCATCTTAAAATGCTAAGTTTAATAAAATCCTCAACACATAAATTGCTTTTAAATAATGCAAACATTAATTTTCTTATAAATCTTTTGATTTGAATGTTTTTCAAGATGGCGCTAAGTATTCCCAAGATTTTTAAAGAATCCATTACTAATTCCCAGTGAAATTCTTCTAGGTCATTTAAAACACACACACACACACACACACACACACACACACACAGCAACAACAACAACAGGAAAAAAAAAACCAAAACCAAGACCAAAAACAAGCAAACAAAAACCAGATCCTGAAAGCAATGTTTTGTTAATGACAAGAATTTATTTGGAAATCCTGTAGCCCTAATTTTGTAAGGACTCCAAGCTCCTAGATAAAGTTATTTTACCACTAATTCTTGTCCTATTTCTGGCCCTCAATTAATTCCAAATATTCTTGAACAAATATTATTGTTAAGGAGACAGGGAAACTATGGCATATGCAATGGTATTGGGTTATATTTTCACACCATCATGGATGAGATTTTGGCACACAATAACAGGAATAAAAAAATGTTCTAGGGAATCTTAGTGGCATTAGAGTTAGGGATTAAATATTAAACATTGGAGGCAGGGAAGCCTGTGTATATTGTCATGACTGCCAAAGCAAAGTAGATGTAATATAAATAGGATCAATGGACAAGGAGTTGGTGAGAGTTTTTCTGTTTCATCAATAGGCAAATGAACTGGACGGCAGCTTTAAACAGGTCATTTTAATAACCATTAGGGAATCATAAAGAACATACAGGAGGGGGCAGTTCGCTCAGATTGTTCTGTTGGCCCAAGCCTGATCAGGTTACCATTCATTACTGCTTTGAAACCTATCACATCCAGGGATGAAGCGGACTTGAATCAATGCCTCCCACTACATGGCATTCCTGTCCACCCAAATATTGGCCCAAAATGCTGTNCATTTTAATTAACTGTGAGGGAAGCAAAAATGTAACTTTATTTTCCCTGTGTTTTCCTCACGTATGCCCCACGTCCCTTCAGCACGAGGATAACCCATTCTGCCCAATAAAGTTGGTGGCATTAATTATCGCTGCATCACTTGCAGCAGCTACAAGAGGCTCACTGCAGCGATGGCTGGCTGCCTGCCAAAGGACAAGCTTCCTTCTTCAGCCTTTCTCATTCTTCTCTCATTAGCTGCATGTGAAATTGTCACAGTATTTTTAAAAGAAGCCTTTTTTTTCATCAGAACTGAATTCATTCAATATTATATCTAGCCTGAAATTCTGGACATCACATGCTTCGGTGTATTTCGAGAAACTTTATTTTTAGCTTGTTCCTTTTTTGTGCTCTGTCAGCACTTATGGCTTTCCTCCCTCTGTCATTAGGTGGTTAATAAAGGCTAATAGCTGCGAAGAAAGCTCCATGCAGAAAGAAGAGCCCTATGAGTCCTTGGGATGAGTATTTCTCCTGCTATGCCAAATACTTATATAGCAGCCTATAAATTAGCATCCTTCACATGGGGTGATTTCCATCGGCAGCAAAGGTCAACACTTTCTTTTAAAGATCCTGTTCAATATATGTTTACACTCACAAAGCCCTGATTTTGATTTCTGTCCCTTCATCATCCAAATGACCCAACAATAATGTAATTCTAATATTTTGAAGAAAAACAAACTCTGCTAGACTTGAGTCAAGAAGCACTCCATGAAACTCAAGGCTCTCTTGAGTCACACTCCATCATTGTTACTTCTTGAAAACAGCTTGTCAAACTAATCTACACACCCAGGAAATATGAATTCCATTTAGGCTTCCTTAGGGTGGGATGATGAGAAAAGTAATTTACCAAGGTCAGTGAAAAATAGTGTTGTTACTCCATTTGGAAATTGATTTGATTTGAGCCTAGTCCTTATGCTTTAGGGAGAAGCCAGGTTCTCCCACTCCAGTTTCTGTGTCTTCCTTGGTCTGAAGGACAAAAACACCACAGTCACTGATGAGCAACTTTGAGATCAGAAGACGAGATATTCACTGGCAGTGCTCTTTGGTAAAAATGATGAAAAGGAAATGAGTGGATATGCTCACTGCTTTCGCAACTCCAGCCTAACACAAATCACAAGGAACCAAAGGTTTATGTATAAAACCAATTCTGTTCTCATAAATTGAACTGGCTTTAGAAAAAAATCAAATACACACTTTCTACCATTGTTGTCTACAGCTATATTATAAAAGTAGTAGAACTTTCCATCAAAATTTTGCGCTGAGGAATTCTGAAAGCCTGTAAGAAGGCTGGAATAACCCTTTACTCTTCAGTGATTGTTGAAGAGGCCAACAGAGAAAATTCTGGAGCTCATCAGCTGCAGCCAATGAAAGCAAGAGCAAATTATTTCTTTCAGCATACGGAATTGAAATGCTGTACTCCACATATTA
>NW_017732662.1:42625-43377 GCF_001890085.2 Hipposideros armiger
ACTAAGGAGACGAGCCTAACTGGTAGACATCAGCATCCCTATTTAAAAGTTGAGAAAATGGAGGCATAAGGAATTTAAGAAAGTGGACCAAGATCACACATTTAATAAGTAGTACCAACTGAATTTCAAACACTGCTCTGCCACTGAGGAGTCCAGAATTTGCCCTGGGAAGCAGTGAAAGACATTAATATGGATAGAGGTGGTAGGACGTCTTCTAAAAACCCATTTCTCCAACCCATTCCTACTTCTCAGTAGACTTTCATTCTTGTTTCCTTTATTTCCTTATTTCAATATTATTTTCTTTCCCTTTTATATTTAATTCTTGAATTTTCTCAAAATAAGATTCTCATCTTTTACTTGATTCAGAATTCTCTGGTCACTGCCTGAGAAACACAAAAAATACTTTCTCTCCTCCTGTGCTTTTTGTGTCTGCATCATTCAGAGATGTTCTCTGAGAATGAAGGACAAAGACAAAGTGAAGAGCTTCAGACAAAGCTGGACTGGTTAATTACCATTTCAAAGGAACTTGATGGGAGGATTTCCCCCATCCCCACATTCAGAGCTCAGCTGTTTCACAGCTTGTAACCATTGTATTAATAGTTGAAACATATTTTGGAACAACAGAAATTGTTCATCCTCTGTATCTCCACCTTTCTTTCTCTGCCTCTTCCTTCTAAGCATCTCTACCTTATACTTTCCCAGTCTTTAAATTTTCTGTCTCAAACTCTCAATGTACCTCCCTTTCCTTTTTA
>NW_017732662.1:43886-45036 GCF_001890085.2 Hipposideros armiger
AAAAAAAAGGTATAAGAAAATTTCATTAGAACACTTAGCAATAGTAAATCCTATTACTGGTCTGTGTTTGGTAAGCTACTTTATCTTGGCTCTTTCTCTCCAGCCATTTCTGATAAAATTGTATATTATTTTAGTGGTTATCCATCTACTATATTTTAGTGGCATTTTAACAGGCATGTTGAACTAAGTTTAAAGTTAATCATTATTTCTACCCTACTCACCCAATAACACAAGGGACATAAAATTATTTAACTTAAACATTTCTTTCTGCCTTATATGTATGACATTTTTGTCTGGTATTTAGTTTATTTTTTCTCTTTTTAACACCACAGATAAATAATAATTATTATTATAGAGTCAATTTCAATACAGATTTACCAACCTGTTTTTCAATATTTTTGCATATTCTTTTATCTTGCATCCTAAACTTGCCTTAAATATTTTTTTTCTTTTTCTTGAAGTACATCTATTAGAAGTTTGTTTAATGAGGGTCTATTAAAGGTTAATTCTCTTAGTTTTATCTACATATGTATTTTATTCTACTCTGAAATGCAGATTAGGTAGTTTTACAATCTTAAATCACAGTTATTTTCTTTTAGTAAATTCAATATATTGTTCCATTAACATCAGCTTCTGTTGTCGAGAGGTTGCATGTCAGTCTAAATGCTAATTGTATACAACAATATGTCTTTTCTTTTTCTTAGCTTTTAAAATATTCTCTTTGGAGTTCTATAGTTTCACTATGATGTGTCCTATGTTTTGTTTTGTTTTCTCTCCATTTAATTTTGTTGAGATTCTTGAATCTGAAAATTCATGTCTTCAGTGAGTGCAAATGTTCTCCCACTAATTCTTCAAAGATTGTCTCACTCACATTCTATTTTCTCCTAAATTTTTAAGAGTATTAGATGTTCTTATTTTTACCTCTTAGTATCTCATGTTTTTAATCTTTTTGCTTCCCTAAAATTAAGATTAATATCTCAGTTTACAAAATATCTTCAGTTAAGTCTACATCTGATTTTTATGAGGTCCACTGATTTCAAGGATTAATACATGTAAGTGCACAGTTTAAAGTCCGCAAACTTAATTGTCCAACCTCGTATATATTTATCAGGAGAAAAAGAGCATAATATATATTATACATTATATATAT
>NW_017732662.1:46191-46857 GCF_001890085.2 Hipposideros armiger
AAAAAAAATAATGAATTTAAACCAAGAAGTACAGTATTGATATTCTAGTGTGACCTAAAGTTACTTTAGATAATTTATTCTAGGATCCATGATCCCTTGGTTCTTATGTTAAAAGTTAAAACATAGATTTGAGTTATAAACAGAGCTGACACACTAACAAAAATAGAACTTAAAATGGTTCATACCTATTGTTCCAAGATATCTTGAAAGGAAATGTTACTTGGTAAAGATTTTGAGATTTAATATAAAGATTAAAAACAGTAACATTGATTTATTAGTAATTGGTACAACTGACTCTCAACGTTTGGTAGTTATCTTTTATCTTTATGTCACCTGATGTCTTATTCCCAAAATGAAATTATAATCTGAGGATCATGTGTTCTCAGTATAAACACAGATACATGCAGATATACACAAAGATTATAAAAAGATTGCTTTGCTGCCCCTGCTATGTTTGCATCAAATGGAAACCAATGTTGTTAAAATTGGTAAGGTTAATTGAAAAAGCAGAAAAATTATGTTGAAAACTATATTTTTCTAATTAATAAGTTACTGATGAAGAAATAATATTTGTTTTAGGTACTCAGATGTGAGTAGATATTTAGATTTCATCATTCTTAAAAGGAAATTTTGTTTTTCCAATTATAAACTTGGGTTGTGTGCTTG
>NW_017732662.1:46888-51828 GCF_001890085.2 Hipposideros armiger
CACATAATACATTTTAGGAATGTTTCATTAACTATATTACAGTTAGTACCTCACTATTTGTGACAGAAAGTACAAGTGGAAAAACAATTGAAATGCAGATAACTGAAATATTATAATCTGGCATTACTGGCTATTCTTATATACATGGTGATTTGGTTTTTAGAAGTTATTGTATACAACTAAAGATTCTAATATTCCTTTAAAACTTATTTATAAATGAAAGAGTGCCTAATTCTTCACTCAAATGCTAGGAAATTTGTCTATGCCTACTATTGACAAAGAACCCATGAAGGGTCAGCCTCCTCTCTTCGAAGGGTCTTTATAGTAGTATAAACTATTTATTTAATTATTTTTCTTAAAAATATATATTTTCCTAGTCCCAAAGTTTGCAGTTAGAAATTTTTATACATAGATTCTAAGTTTAAAGAGTAGCAATATATTTGGGTCTCCATCCTACCTCAAACATTTAGACTGTAGGGACATCTATTTTCTCTCTGACAACTCTCCATGGTCTATTATGTCCTTTAATGATTTATGTTCTAAAAAGAGACTGCATTTTATTGAATAAATCAGATAGTCCTATGTCTTCCTTGAACTTCATGAAATAATTTTGATCACTGAATTTCACTACTTGTGATGTTTTAAATTATACTGGTAAGATTTTCCTAATTATTTGCATTTGTGGTCTGGAACAAGAAAACTACTTCAGGCAAATGTATGATCATTAGTAACACTATTATTGTGATGGCTAATATTTATAAAGAATTTTCTATATGTCAGCATTGAGCTTTACATATATCATTTCATTCAATGCTTGCAATCACCACTGTATTTCATTGAATAGAAGATGGTGTCAATTATAAGAAGCATCATTAATTTTTGTGTCATTAAAAGAAATAATGCTTCCAATCAAACTATATTCCAATGCTAAAATGCCATAGCCTGTAACAGACATCTTTTAAAAAATACTTTTATTAAAAAAATATAGCTAACACTCAACATTAGTTTCAGGGGTGTGTTAGGTAGAAGCCAGACAACGTAGGAGGAGTAGGGGTGCAAGGGGGTCCATGGTGCTTACAGAAAAAGCTCATAACTAGCTTTGATTACCTGCCTCCAGCCAAGTACAGTAACACCTTGGTTTGCGAGCATAATTTGTTCTGGAAACAAACTACTTGTATCGCAAGACATTGCTCATTCACCAAGTTAAAATATATTAGAAATGTTTGCTTGTCTTGTGGAACACTCACAAACCACATTACTCTCAATCCAAGGTTTTACTGTATCTGTTTTTACAACTACAGTTAACAAGAGGTGGCCTGGAACAAGATAAGGACCTGGGTCAACAGACTTCCACCCATCTTAGGAGGGCACACCCTCCTGTGGAAGAGCACACACCACTTTTCCTGCCAAATCAATATGTAACTCCCTCACCCCACCCAGCAAACTGTAAGTCCTGAGACAAGAGCTCTCTCACCCTTTTTTGCACCAGCTGTCTNTCTAATTTGATTAGGTGTGATAGTAACTGTATCTTTAAAGCCCTACCTACAGACACACACTCTGAAACAGACTCCTTAGTAGTGTTCAGACAATATCTTTATTTCTTTTCAATCCATTGCAGAAGGATCCAAGCTCTTGTGTCTATATTTTAGGTTAGAAAGAAACAACATATATTTAAACAATGGCTTTTAGTTGAATTCTGCCAAATCCAAATTTTTTCAACTTTAACACTTTTTGAATTGAAGTTAATTGAGTACTGGAGAATAAAAGAATGCAGAAAGTTTTTGTATTCTACCTTTCATTACCCTTGATATGAAACTAGGGTTTAAGAACCCTCTCCCAGATAATTTCACTCACTTATACTGACTGTACGTTTTTAAGTAAAAGGTGAAAGATTTATGCAATCTGAAGAGAAACCAGAGTATATGTACTTTTTTAAGGAACAGACAATAGTCAAGCTAATTTTAAGGCATTTTCAGACTGATTAGATACAGGAGATTTACAACATTTAGATAAGTCTAGAATATTAAGAAATATATGCATCAATGCTAGCTCAGGCAGTACACATTAGGTGTAACAAAAGGAAAACGATTTTTGTGATTTGGAAAAGGTGAAATGTGAGCTCTATTTTGATGGCATAGATAAAACATTTATTTAAGGAATACGACTTTATAGTCAGAGGACTGGAGATGAGCAAACAGGATTTAGACCAGCGGTTCTCAACCTGTGGGTCGCGACTCCTTTGGGGGTGAAATTACCTTTCACAGGGGTCACCTAAGACCATAGGAAAACAAAAAGATATTTACATTACGATTCATAACAGTAGCAAAATTACAGTTATAGAGCAGCAAAGAAAATAATTTTATGGTTGGGGGTCACCACAACATGAGGAACTGTATTAAGGGGTCACGGCATTAGGAAGGTTGAGAACCACTGATTNACCATGCTCTCTTGGGAATGTGATTCAAGGTTGTCTTAGTGGGAAGAAATTCATGATATTAATAAGTATCAAATGATAATGAGACAGTATTTTATAAAGAATAATATAAGGATTGTACTATAAATGACTGATATAGAGATTATGGATCAGAAGACTGCAAAATGAATCCCAGAGTTATTTTGTCCTTCCTGCTTGACTTGTTTTAGTTTGAGTTAGTTTCCAATATGTAAAAATTGGGAGGGTTTCAATCAAAGATGCAATTTCTACCATCTCTTGAAAATTGGAAGATATCTGAACAACCTAAGTGTCGATTGACGAATGATGTATGGATAAAGAAAATGTGATGTCTGCATATAACGAGCCCAGAAATATGTACCATAAAACAAATCATCTAATATGAGTGTACAAGTATTATAAAGCCCATACTCACAAACATCTGAGGCCCTGTAAATTTACACTCCTCACCATGAATACTTAAGATTGCAACATACATTTATTTGTTCTGATTTTCTAAAAAGCCCCAGGATTTCAAGAAAAGCTCCTGGGTTTAGTGTACAATATAATGACCTATCTGAATTGTATTAGGTTGTCGGAAAAGTCATGACATATTTTTTTCTATGGTTTTCGTTGCAAAAATGCATCATTACTTTTTCGACAGCCCAATAGATTGTCTCCTGAACCACACAGAAATTTCTCTTCACTAAGACATTAAGTCATAAAGAATTGAAACCAATAACTACTTTCAATGCCACAGAAGTACTCAACATCTGACAATTACACAGAATAAATTTTCATAGCACTTTACAATATTTAACTTGCTCTCACATGCATTAACTCCTTCATTTCTTATTACAACTCTGAAAGGTAGGCAAAGCAGATATTCTTGCTCCTGTTAATAGTCACCAACAGAAAAAAATGACTTTGTCCAAGAACAAAACAATAATACAAAAAGACATGAGCAGATCTCTGGTCTATTTTCTACCAATAATAACATTTTGGAGTGTGTTCTTTAAATACCTAAATTATTAGCAATTGGATAAATGCTATAGAGAGGTACAATTGTTAAGAATGCAAGTTCTGGAATTAACAGATCTGGGTTAATTTAACAATTTATTTTCTTACCCATAAAATGTACAAAATTGAAGTTAACTTACATAATTATTGTAGAACTAAATGAGATAATACCTGATAAGTACTTGTAAGAGTGGCTGGCAGATAATAGCAATTCAATAAACAATACTTAAGAGAATCATATTAAGATTCATAGGAAAATTGAGAACTTGAATTCACCTGCTGGGCTGAAAAAGTGATTAAGGTTGTTTTAACGTAATTTTCTCTTTATGAATGCAATAGCATGTAAGGGGGAAAAATGGCCAATATGGAATCTAACTTACATAATTGAATATATATGTTCAAAGACTCCTAAAAAGATGCCAGGGTGGTACCTGGGGGGAAAAGATCTGTTGAATTCTATTATTCCTTTTGTGCTGCAAAAGTTTTAAAAATCATTTTATGTTTATTTATTGATAGGGTATTTTTAACACTTGAAATGCTCTCAAGTACAATGCCTTTAACAGTTGATTTCGCATTTGCATTGACAAATGAAAACATCCAAAGCTGATACTTTGTCCATTACAAATGTGAGATATTTTGTAAAACCCTTAGAGAGTTGCCACCTTCCTTTTAGTTTGTGGTAAAGCTGTCTCTTATTGTGTTTTTGTTTTTGTTTTTGTTTCTGTCCTTTGGAGTTGCTATAATTCTCTTACTGGGTAATGAAAAACAGGTTGTACATAAGTCAAACTCACTACGATAAAAACCAACCAAGGCTCATATTTCTCTGTATACCGTGTAACAGACGTAGGGTTCTCATATTCAAATAAGTATCAATGCTTAATTTGTTGTTAATTAGAAATGAATCTTGATAACAAATTGCAACTTTTAATCTTTCAGTATTTTCTAGTTTTAATCTATGAACTACATCCTGACAAAACAGTACACCACATATTCTTTATACTGCGTTGATTACACACTCCTCAGGTTACAATGGAAACAATGCAGGAACTCTAAATCACTTTCACGGTACTCTAAATACCATGTCTTGTTTACCATCTATAATATTCTAGGATTTCACGCACAATTCCACTGATTCCTGTTCAGTTATTCAAAACATCATAATCAAATGAATTGATAATGACTTTGGGTCTTGGCTTAATTAAAGCATTGACGGTTTAGGTAAACTCGTGCTTTGCAAGGTTTTTGTTTGTTGGTTTGCTTATTTATTTGTGTACATTGTTTTTAAAAAAATTTAATACCTCTCAAAACTTGGTAGTTTACATAATTATTTATATAGGTGAAATCAATATGTTCTTTTTTTATAAAAAATAGTCATTTTACAGGAGAAATGGATTGCTATTTGAAAAATAAAATTCAGGCTCTCAAATTCAGAGATTATAATTATACAGCAAAAGGAATGGGAAAACTGTGAAGCCCCCTTTTAATGATA
>NW_017732662.1:52364-53629 GCF_001890085.2 Hipposideros armiger
CTGGATACTTGTACACATGTATCTATTGGTTTGTTTTAATGTTAATTAGCTAATTAAAATTTTCATTTTTATATTTAGAACATTTTGTTGTGTTTAGGAGTCCTTACAGCAAAGTCATCATCTGAAATGCAGATTCTCAAGTTCTTTCCAGATATATTGAGTCAGAATCTGCAATTTTTTAATGGTCATCATTCTCAAACATTAAAGTTTGAGAAGCATGTCTTTGAGTATTATTCTGAATCAAATACATAAAACAGGACTTTGTTAACACAAATAGAGGTCATTTTCAAAGCTTTTATATCCATTACAGTAAGAGTCATCCATGATTATTGTAGAGCACACTTGGAAAACCAACAATTTTTGAAAGTGGCTAATATTCAATTTAAAATGTCTTGTCTATTCACTATTTTTTAATCATAAAGCCTACCTACTCTTAAACTCAGAGAACAATGCATTATACAGTTATAAATATGCGATAGTGGCTATATTTAATTAATTTCTTTTTAAACAAGTCAAACATAAATATTCATTCACATAAAAGATCCCAATGATAAAAAAATAAATTCCGGAAAAAGCTGTACAGGTCCTTTGCACACTGCCTACCTCAATATTTCCTTACCTCTCCTTAGAGTTAAAAATTAGTTATATGCCCTTTCAGATATTTTTCTATTCAAATGTTTATATATGGTTTTGTATGTAGTTATAGATAGATGAATGTTCTATATAAAAATTTATATAGGGAGATAAGAACTAATATAGGTAATATGTAAAATATAGGTAATATCTATAAAATGTGTCATAAACTTTGTTGTTAAGAAAAAAATGTTGTCTTTACTTTTTTACATCTGAACTCTATACGTATCCTTATTTTTCCCAGTAATGGCGAGTTTATTTTCTGTAATTCATGGCAACTCAGTCAATTCAGACATTCCTCAATTGATTTACAGATATCTTATCTTGCAAGGGCTTATCTAACATCATGACAACAGGAGGAGGACTCTGGTCCTTGGTCATCACCTCTCTGCACAATTCCTGCTGAGACAATCATGCTCCCATTGGGTATCAGGTCATACTCAGCACTGACAGCTTTCATTGCTACTTGCAGTCAGTTTAGTCTCAGCCACACAGGAACATGCTTGTTTGTTCATGCTTCTCCACTGGGACCCATGGGAACTGTGATTGGAATAGGTCCTTTTGACTAGGCATTGCCAGGTGTCATTTCTACTCTATTGTCCTGTGCCATGGTAACATGGAGAACTTTGAGG
>NW_017732662.1:55409-60326 GCF_001890085.2 Hipposideros armiger
TAGTTATAAGGATGTTCAATGATCTCAGTAAGCACTTCAATGAAGAGCTAGGAAACATAAAAAGTACCAATCAAATGTGAAGACTGCAATAACTAAAATGAAGAATATATTAGAGGGAATCAACAATAGAATAGATGAAGCAGAGGATAAAATCAGTGATTTGGAAGATAGGGTAGCAGAAAACACCCAATCAGAAGAGCAACAAGAAAAAGAATTTAAAAAAAAATGAGAATAGTTTAAGGGGCCTCTGGGAAAACATTAAGCATACCAACTTTTGCATTATAGGGATGCCAGAAGGAGAAGGGAAAGAGCAAGAAATTGAAAACATATTTGAAGAAATAATTACAGAAAACTCTCCTAACCCAGTGAAGAAAATTGACAAAGAAGCCCAGGAAGCACAGAGAGCCCCAAACAAGATGAACCCAAAGAGGCCCACAGCAAGAAACATCATAATTAAATTGCCAAAAGTTAAAGACAAAGAGAGAACCTTAAAAGTAGCAAGAGAAAAGCAGTTAGCTATATACAAGGGACCTTCCATAAAACTGTCCACTGATTTCTCAACAGAAACTTTGCAGGCCAGAAGAGACTGGCACAAAATGTACAAAGTGATGAAAAGCAAAGATCTACAACCAAGATTATTCTACCCAGCAAAGCTATCATTTAGAGTCAAAGAACCAATAAAGAGCTTCCCAGACAAGAAGAAGCTAAAGGAGTTCATCACCACCAAACCAGTATTACAAGAAATGTGAAAGGGACTTCTTTAAGACCACATAAATATATTCATATGTATATATGTAATATATAATATATATGAATACCAAACTGGCAATAACTACATAGCTACCAACAATGACTTTAAATCTAAATAAATAGATTAAATGCTACAATCAAGAGAAATAGATGGCTGAATGNTTGTTTTTTAATCCATCCTCACTTTAAATTCTACTTTCTTAGTGTGAGTCATTCACTAACCAGAACAATTACTGTTGCATCCCTAATCCTGTTCTTTCAAACCTGCAGTAGTGCTTCCACTTAGTTTCTAAAAATGCCATTTTATTGCTTAAAACATTCCCTAAAAAAATGTCCAAGTATAAAGGATAACGGTGGCCATCTGAGTCTGCATCTCTTCATATAACCTTCCCTTCCTCAAACCCACAAGATCAACAATGATAAATAAAAGAATACAAATAAACAAAGAATACTAATAAAATTATCATTGGCCATGCTTTAGGCATTACCAGTGGACAGAGAATACCATGATCTTTTAGTTACTTGTAAATAGAGTAATGAAAGAAAAAATTTCAACAAGCACTCATGGCTGGTGAAAGTCTATATAGGTATGAAGATTGAGAGGAGGGGAACTTAAGAGAGTCTGTGAAAATGAAGAGTAGAACAGAAGATGCAGATAAAAGACAAAATTACTTCCAGAAAGAGAAATTACAACAATAAGTACCAAAATACTAAACACAAGTCAAAGAACTTGTATTTCCTAGTATCAACTACAAGAGTTAGTCTTGAAAGTAATCAGAACTGGAGGTATTAGCCTTTGGGAAGCATTATTTCTGGGAGGAGAATCTGCTAAATGGAGAATAGGTAGCAGCAAAAAGAGAGAAAGAAGACAGAAGAGAATTAAAAGTTAGGAGACAAAAGAAACAAATGTACATGAAAACAAACATGACATATCACCCCTCTTTACTTCCTGTCACCACCCCTACCATCACAAACATCATCAATTTTTTAAAAAAAATGCATTTTATCATACTGATAGAAGACAGTACTCTTGAGCCAGGAAAATTATCAACAAAAGGCCAAGAATTAAAAAAAAAAAAAAAAACCAACCTAACTCAACACAAAGTACTGAAAAAAGCAAAGTACTGCAAAAAGTAAACAGTAAATTCAAATTAAAATATTTTCTGTGATAACTATTCTTTCCAAAAATCAATAAGGAAGCAGAACACTGTAATGAACATCTTAATTGAATTAAATAGTCTTAAGCAAACATTTAGCTATAATTTTAAAAATGCATTGAATCAGAAATTTTAAAAACTACTGACAAAAAAGGAAAAAACACAGGAAAAATCAATGAAAGACAATCAAAAACATAAAAAAATTGAAGAAAGAAACAAAATCAACCAGGAAATGAAGAAAATAGGTACCCAAGGGAGTATAGATTGGAATAAAAAATTAACAGGGGACTTTGAGGAAAGGTAGGACATCAACAAAGAGAGTACATTTGAGATTTTAAGAAAAGAGTAAAGGAGACCACACCCCACCCAACTTGCAGGCCCACTTGTCACTTCCATACAAATGGCCTATCTTAGTCATACTGTGGACTTTCCTAAAATTTCTCAAAGGTTCACAAACCCCAAATAGGTAGCATCTGCTCTTGGCATGCCCCATACCACTTCCTAAGCAGCCCCAAGTCCAGCACTAGTGGCAGCAGGCCTCAAATGCAGTTTAGCCTCTCCAAAGCACCTGGAAGCCCAGTAAAAGTGTCATCTGAGGATTAGTTTGTAGCTCATACCAAGTGGTCCCAGGTTGGCACAGGCAATAGCTGACTATGGCCTGCAACAGAGCCACTCCCAAAAGGCCCCAGAACCAATATACCCAGTGACTGGCTTCAGACCACAATGGAGCACCAACCCACCACCTCCACAATCAACATATTCAAAGAGCAAACTTGGCAGTCACCAGAGCCCAGCTAAAGCAAATCCTGCTCCATAGGGTCAGCCCCTGTACACAGCTCCTCCACTGTCATCACCAGCCAGTCCTCACAACCAATTAGCCTGAAGGCCAATCCCTCCCACTGACATTCAAACAGTAACCAAGGCTCAACTACAACAGAAGGGCACATACAACCCACACAAGGAGCACACATAGAGCACCTGGCTCAGGTGACCAGGGAGACTGCACCACTGGACCAAACAGGACACCTACTATATATAAGGCCATTCCACCTACTGGGAGACATAGCAGCTCTACATAATACTTAGAAACAAATACAGGGAAGCAGCAAAAATGAGGTGACAAAGAAACATGTCCCAAATGAAAGAATAGAACAAAGCTNAAATGAAGGAAAATGAGGCTTAACAAAGTTGGGCAATTTATCAAAAGCCATTTCACTAATGGCATATTCAAAAAGAATATATAGTTTACTCTGAACACTTGTTGGCCAAATTCTGTTTTTCAACTACATCACACCACATAAATAGAAAATTAATCATAAATTCAGATTAAAGAGGATTTGCATCTTAAAATAACCAAGTGGGATTCTATTTAAGTAGCATCGGTTCCCACCCACCACCTCTCCTGATTTTCTTTCCCCAAAGTGCAAGGAAGTGGTGAATAAGTACATTCAGCAATGTTCTTATGTGCTTTGCCTCCAAACTCAAGGTATAATTTGAATTTGTGATGTGAGCTATGTTGTCCTATAAAAAACAAACTACATCTTCTATAGTGAAACATTCTTTAAATCAGAGTAGATCTCATGCTGTTTTTAAAAATGAAATTTGAAATTCAGCTAATAATTTTTTTGGTGACTTTATAACAAAGTTTGACTGAACATACTTTTGTATATTTTTTATTTTAGTCACAAATATTTTTTTTCCAAATACATGATATGCTCAGTTTTGTTTTTCATTACAGAGTTTTCTTTTATTTGCATTTTGCCCAGGGTGATACTATGAACTCATGAAGAGTATGCACCCCATTTCCACAAAACAGTGACTACTAAAGCCTTTATCTTATAACATCACACACAATTTCCAACTTTTAAAAAATGTTTATTATCATTTATCACGTTATTAAGGTCTATAGCACTCTTACAGATATTAGAAAACATCGAGAAATGTGTGAACACTGCCAGTGCTGCAACTAATAAAAATGGGCCACCATTTGCAGGCTGCTGCTCTCATCTCTACCCAGGACAGCAACCCACTTTCTCCTGCTAGTAAGGGGAGTAGTTTTAGATATTCATGAATGAGTTTCTTGGGGTTCCTTGGAGGAAGAAAGTAGAAAATGGTGTTCTTTTTACTTCCCCATTACTAAGTACAAGCTTACTCAAGACTACAAGGTCTATGTCTCTACCAAAAATAACATTCCCAGTCCTTGCTGCTCCCTCAAAGGTTTACAGATACACTTTTATGAACAAAAGAGTGGGATGTTTCTTCCCATTGGCCAACATCCTTTTCTCCTAAATAGAAATATAGATGATCCAAATTCAGACTTTGGCCCATGGAACCATCTTCCTTATGAATCTGTTCTTACTTATTCCTTGCTTCTACCTCTTTTTCCATTATCTTCTCCGAAAACTTTGACAAGGTAACAGATCTTTTCAAATAGAAGCCAATATGATAGGTATTTTTTCTAATTGTTACATATTGATGTTAAACTAGACCAAACAGGTTTTTATGTGGGACATAGCTTCTGGGGTTTCCCAGAAGCCAAAATTTCCAATTTTGTCCACTGATTTTCATCTCTTGATTGTGTCAGCTTCTATTCTACTCAACAGCCTTTAATAGTTGCTTAAGTTCATTCATTACTTTAGGCTTACTAGGCAGATAGTGAGAGGAAGAAGAGAATCTAACCTCTGACGTGTGAGCTTCTGTCCTACTTTTTTTTACATCTAGTGATGATATCAGTCACTAAGTCAGTCCTATTAAACATATTATAGAGCCTAAGATTCATATAATTTATTGCACCTGACCCCCTCAAAGAGTGTGTGTGCACGCGTGTGTGTGTACATTTCTGCGTGTAACACAGAAGGTTTTAACACAGCGCTAAAGCTTGACAGGGTATGATTGCAAAGATCCAAGATAGAACCATTTAAGTAACCATGAAAATGTGGCTATTAGTCCCAATATCCACCTGAGAAAGATATTTTGTCTTCATGGTTATATTACAGTAGAACAAAGAATT